>NW_022631140.1:1537376-1651598 GCF_010015895.1 Lontra canadensis
TTTCATTTTTATTATAATTTTGCCAAACTACTCACATCTCAAGGCCATTGTAGCACATACTGAATCTTCACCACCTTCCCACTCTTCACCACACACACACACACACACACACACACACCACACACACGTTATATTCAAAATACTTCCAAAATGGCATAATCCAGGTGCCAGGGAACTAATACTAATGCCATCCTCAGCACTGCCACAGGGTCTTGGAGGCCCCCTATTTGTCCAGGTGTTATCTCCAGCTGCTGGGCTATAGGAGGTTCAGGGAGGCTCCGAGAAGAGCTGAGACAGTGAGGAGGGTCATCTTGGGTAGATCACAGCTATCTGCCTGCTGATGGAGAATGTTGCCGGTGTGTTCTGGAAGAATGTCTGTCCTAACTGCACTCAGACACTCACGTACATCTGATAACCATTTATAAAAGCGTGCACAGCTGGGATGGGAGGGTTTTATTGCTTCTGGTCTATCACAGTCCCACCCTATGCCCCCTTCTGATAGTCCACGCTTGGCTCAGACCCAGGTAAACCCTCTGGGGACCCTGGCTCCCTGAGGACAAGTGAGCCCTGTGATGTTTGTCTCTGCGGGTCAAACAGCTAGTCTGAGGCACACTCGTGGCTGGGTAATATGTTGAGGCTTTAAGTGATGTGTTTCTTCCATTTTGCATTTCACTGACTTCTGTCACTCATACCTGGAGGCCCTTCCCTCCCACCCTCTACCATGCAGCTAGACATGAGTCATTCGTGCCTCAGGGAAAAGGTTGTCAAGGTATAACTGCGGGACAAAAGCTGCAAATTCTTGGCTTTTCAGTTCTAGAAGCTTCTGTCTCTACCTTCCTAACCATGAGACCTCCTTTGAAGGCAGAGCTCCAGAACATTAGGGAAAATACAGAAAGCAGCAGATATCATTCTTTCACTTCCCTTTTTGTCCCTCTTTTCTCCAGACTCTGAAGTAACCCCACGTTTCTCCTTCAGCCAGAAAAGCCAAAGTTCCTATACTTAACCCTTCATGGCACAGACTCCCAGGAAAATCCCCAGCCCGATAATTCTGGGGAGGGATGGGAGTCCAAATCCCAAAGGGGCTTAGCTGGGATGTATAAATAAGACACATGTGATTTCCAACAAGCTCAAAACAGCTCCCCTTTTCCTCACACCATGACCTGAAAAGTGCTGTTCCAGAAAGAAGGTTCTCCAAGTGCGGGTGGGGGTGGGGCTGTCCCTAACCAGAAGCGTCGGCATCTCCTGGGAACTTGGTAGGCATGTGGATTCCCGGGCCTCGCCCCAAGCCTCCTGAATCAGAAAGTCAGGGGGGTGGAGTCCAGCAATTTGTACTTTCACACACCTCCTAGGTTCTTTTGACGCACATTCAGGTACGAGACCCACTGTTTTCAACCCACACTCCCAATGGAACTTCCTGGGAGGACTGAAATGTCCACGGTCAAAAGCCACATGTGGCTACTGAGTACTCGAGACAGGATCATGTGTCCCAAGAACTATTCTTCAGCTTATCCAATGTTCATTAATTCAAATGGAAAGAGTCACGTGTAGCCAGTGGCTGCCATGTTGCATGGCGCAGCTTGGACCAGTGCGTCAGCCTCCTGACAGATGCCGCTGCCTTCACCCTGGCCTTCCAGGTCAGCTTATGAGCTGCAGACAAATTAATCTTCCTGAAGCACAGATCTTATCATGTCATTCCTACTCTCAAAAAAACAAAAGAAAATCCTCAGTGACTCACCATTGCCTACTGATTTCCAGTCCATGTTCTTTTTGTTCTTTTTTAGGAAGCTAAAAAATGATTTATTCCCAAATAGGATAGAAATAAAGATTAAATAATAACAAACTGGTCACAAGTGAGCTCTTGCTATGAGCCGAGCACTGTCCTCAGTACACATGTTGTCTCATGTAATACTGCCCAAAGTCTTATGACGCGCATATTACCATTCCCCCATTTTGCCTATGCGGAAACTGAGCAGAGGAGGTTTAAATGACTTGATCAAGGTCACAGAGATGGTATCAGTATGGCTTGGATCTGAGCTCAGGCTGTCTGGCTTCAAGACTGAATCCTTCACCATGACATCACACTGCCTGTGAAAACCCACAAAGGTCAGACCTTTCCCCCCAAGTGTGCCTCTTGTTTAATCCCTAACTATGGTCCTATGTTCTGTAGCAGCGGTCTGCCTTTAAAACATCACTCTTTCCTGTAGTGAACAAGCAAAAGCCATCTTCAGATGTCTCAGACATATTTCTCCCCAGAATAGCATCCTCCCATCTCAGAAGTTGCCTTTGGCACATTTTCATAAAGTCAGCACATCATTCATCAAGGTGTAAAAAAAAAAAAAAAAAAATGTTGGGGAAAATACCGAACTTTAGACTACTATAGCCCAGAAGAGAGAAGCAAGCTGAACTGGGCACCTCCACACCTCCATAATGGTAACACCATAGCCGGGACCCTGGCACAGGGCCCGAAGATGTCTAGGTCCCTCCAGAATGTGTCCATTGTGATACCTGGCTCCTGTCCCCACCATCACTTTCCAGCCTTCCTGCCATTTCTCCCTTGCATGCATCCCAAATTCCAGTCACCCCTGACAGCTTGTTGCTCCCTCCTCCCGTGGGAAGAGATGGACAGGATCAAGTGCCCAGGACCGTGTTTGTTCTCCAGCAGCTTCCCACGGGACAAATGGAAAGAGCGGCCAGGCCAGGCAGATATCCCCTCTCTTTACTGGATCTTTACCCTAATCGCAAGTAGGAGCCCCGGTGAGTTGGGCTGAACCAGAGTTTTCAACTCTGGGGACATGTTAGAATCAGCAGAAATTGGGGTGCCTGGGTGGCTCAGTGGGATAAGCCTCTGCCTTGGCTGGGGTCATGATCCCTGGGTCCTGGAATCGAGACCCACATCGGGCTCTCTGCTCAGCAGGGAGCCTGCTCCCCCTCCCCATGTGTGCCTCTCTGCCTACTTGTGATCTCTCTCTCTCTCTCAAATAAATAAATAAAATCTTAAAAAAAAAAAGAATCAGCAGAAATTGGATGGGCTCCTTTTGCTTGCTTTCTTCTAATCCTGTTTGTTTTCAGGGCAACTTGGAGAGAGAAGTGTGTCCCACACCGGAGAGCTCAGGCCTCTCTTACTGTGCAAGTCATATGGAGTGCTGAGCAGTCTGAAGACAGAGGAAGCCTCCAAGAGAAACCCGAAGAGAGCAAAGAGAGCATACTGATGGGAGTGTCGTGATTATGTCGTTAAACTCCTCCTCTTCTGCCTGCAAGCTCCACCCACCCCTCTAGCTAAGGCTCAAGAACCAACACCTACATCCCAGTCCTTAGCACGCCGGACCACATCCTCACACCTGCCCTCAAGTGGAGAGCATTTCAGCTCCCCCTAGAGGTCAGAATGTGCACTACGCTTCATCGGTTGGGTTCCCTCCCGGGGTCCTTGGGTCAAAGCCACCTCCTCCTTCCAGTTCCATCTCTAGCGCTGCCTCTTTCCTGAAGCCTTTCCTGACTTCATCAAGCCCTGCAACAGGATTCATTCCTTCCTTATGTTCAGTAGCACAGTATATTTTAGGGGTGTGTTTACTTGCCTACGTGTTCTATTATATTGAACAAGTTTTTGTTTTTGTTCTTAAGATTTTATTTATTTGACACAGAGAGAGAGACAGCGAGAGAGGGAACACAAGCAGGGGGAGTGGGGAAGGGAGAAGCAGGTTTCCTGCTGAGCAGGCATCCTGAGGATCTCCATCTCAGGATCCTGGGATCATGACACAAACTGAAGGCAGCTGCCCAACGACTGAGCCACCCACATGCCCCTTGAACAAGCACCTTAAGGGAAGGGACCATGACTTTCTACTATTTGGGGAAGGAGCACTGCCCAGTGGCTAAGACAGACCTGGAATTCAGTTAAAGTGAGGCCAAAGTGTGTGTGCCCATGGAAAGTTCTCCAAGAAGAGTGGCTGCTACTTCGCTAGACTGAGATGGTCTTCAGAGCTATCATGCATGCCAACCTGTTACTTACTCAACAACTCCTAATCTTACTGTCATTCTCTCCTCTTCAGTGCCTAGGAGTGGGCCAGGTATTTCCTAGGTGCTCAATATATGATTATTAAGTTTCATTAATTCATTGATTTCCTGCAGGGTTAAAGCCTCGTGATGGTAGGGACTGTTTCTATGTTGTCACTTTTGTGTTCCTAGTGCTAACAGCGTCTAGCCCGTAGTAGGTGGTCAATAAACATTTAAGGAATGAACTGATGAATGGGTAAACGAGATGTTCCCTTTGTTGCATACCCTAAACCACTGTCAAGCTCCAAGCCCTGCCTGGGGGGATGCCTGTCCTCAGGTTTGTAGACCACCCTGTACTAGAAACACACTTTACTATGCTTCTCCATTCACTTGTCTTATAGACAGTGGTGACTCCGTAGCCCAACACAGCATGAGGCACAGGCCGAAGGAAAGAATGAATGGCCAAGAATCCTAACAGTATCCTGAGGTCTCAAGAGCAGAGAAAGTCGCCAGGTCTTGTGATGTGGGTTTTTCTGGCCAGTGACAATGGCAGGAACGCCAGCATTTACTATGTGCCAGGTGCTGAGCTGCCGGCCCTCCCGTGACCAAGCTTGTCCCTGCCACACTTTACTGCCACTCTCTGAGAGGCAGGAATCCAGCCCATTCAGAAAGGCAAGGGTCTGGAATGATCTAAGAACAGACTGTTCTGAGACCATCTGCTTCATTTGCCCCAGGATCTGGGGACGGAGCTCTTCCTCCAGCCAGGCACCTCCTGCGTGTCAAGAGCTCTTATCTGATCTAAAAGCCTCTTTCTTCAGCAAATGAGTCTAGCGCGGTGGTGAGCAGTGCAGGCGCAGAGCCAGAGTTCCTGAGTTTTGATATAAGCTCTGCCAGTCAGCAGTGTGTGTCCGAAATACTACCCAACTTCTCAGTGACTCAGTCTCCTTGTCTAAGAAATGGGGTGAATGATAAAGATGTAGTTTTGTAAGGATGTTGTCATAATTAAACAAATTAGTACAATGGCTGATACACGGTTAATGTTCAGTTTATGTTATGTTGCTATTGTTGGTTATAATTCTGTATCAGCACTTGTATAATATACTCAGTGACCTTCACTGTAATGCTTTCATTCCCCAGAGCTCTCAGGGCCGCCCCACCCCCCACCCCAATCCCACCAGGACCTGGAGGAAACAAGCACTTTCATTCTATCACTGAAGTTCTCATTACCTCCTCTTTAAAAAAATTTTTAACTGAATCACATATATGACACAATCCAAAACAAATGTTGCCTTTGATCCTATGTGAACTTAAATAAAAGCTTTAGTTTGTACAATCTTTGGATCTTTACCCATATTAACATTCAATTTTTCATAATTATAGAACCATAAATCTATTTTATATTTTACATGTTCACCTAATACCTTACCACTTGGGGCCATGATGGCGTAGCTTCTAGAAGCTCAACTTTCCCACAGAGAACAACTACAAAAGCCAGATAGATAAACAAATGAAAAAAATTTTTTTTCCGGGGCGCCTGGGTAGCTCAGTGGGTTAAGCCTCTGCCTTTGGCTGGGGTCATGATCTCAGGGTCCTGGGATCAAGCCCCGCATAGGACTCTCTGCTCAGCAGGGAGCCTGCTTCCTCCTCCTCTCTCTGCCTGCCTCTCTGCCTATTTGTGATCTCTCTGTCAAATGAATAAATAAACTCTTAAAAAAATTTTTTTTCCAAAGAATTGGACTGTCGAAGGAACTAGAAATGAAATGAGCCTGATATTCTATGTGGCACTTTTGCACTGGGGCCTGAGCACAGGGCAAGAGGCTGGAAAGTGGCGCAGAGGGCAGGGGCAAAGAAGCAGAGAAGTCTGGGGTGATGAGGCCGGGCTGAGAGCTGCCAGCAAAAACAGGACCTCAGGGGCCAAACTCCCAAGCAAAGAAGTCCATCTGACACCAGAGATTGGTTTTCCCTGGAAGCTTTGCCGATTTGAATGCAAAGGTTGGGACACAAAGGAGACATCCACTGAGAGCTTCTGGAAGTCTCCTGCATGGGGCTAGAGAAACAAAAATTAGAGGTCAGGACCCAGGAAGGAGGAGGGCCCTAGGGAGTGGTCAGCCTCCAGGCTGGAAACCTTGAGCAGACTCCATGTAAGGTGGGGGACAAACCCAAGGAGGAAGAGAACCTCATGCATTGTTCTGTTATTTGGCAAACAAAATGACTGGACCGGGATCAACAGTTGACCCAGACACTGGGCTTTAAAGTAACCTTCATTATGAATGAATGAATGAATGAATGAAGTAACCAGAATTCAGACGTTTAAAAAAGGGGGAGGACAACAATATGGAAAATTTTACCCAGAGAACTATAACCCATAAAAAAGGTAAACTTTAGAAATAAAAACACAGTAATTCCTAGATTGAGGGATATTCTACAACAGTATCCCTCAAAAGCAAGAAGATCACAAAAAGAAAAAAAGCGGGGGGGGAAAGGACAGAAATTGTCAGGAACCACAGAAGCCTAAGGACACCTGATAAATAAATGTGATTCGCTCTCTTGGATGGGATCTTGGAAAACACAAGGGCCATTAAGGAAAAAAAGAAAACCACTGACACCCAAAACAGAGTATACTTAGTAGTAATGTACTAATTAATGTATATTTCTTAGTTTGACAAACATACCATGATAATGCAGGATATTCACAACAGTGGAAACTGGATGAAGGATATAATGAAACTGTCCTCTCTTTGCAACTTTTCTGTCAATCTAAAAGCATTCTAAAATTTAAAGTTTATTTTAAAATATAATAACTAAAATCATGAACTCAAAATAAGGGGTTAGCGATAGATAGAAGCAGTTGGAGGGGCATATTAGTGACCTGGAAAACAGCTCAGTGAGAACAATCAGACTAAAGCAGAGAGCATAAAGGATGTCAAGTATTGAAGACACTGTCCGAGACAGAAGGACAGAGAGAAAAGGCCTAACATGTGTAATCAAAACGGTAGGTGAAAAGGAGAGAAAGAATGGGGCCAAGAATGGCCACAAATGTTCAGTACTGATAAAGACATCAAGCAAAAAATTCAAGAGGCATACCAACACCAAACATATAAATCCGTACATGTTTGCCCTCATCCCTACGAAAAGCATGGTCTGACTGTTGAAAATCAGATAAAGAAAAATCCGAAAAGAAGCCAGACTGAGGGTGGGTGGGGGGAGACATTACCTTGAAAGGAGCAACAAGAATAAGAAAAATGGAGGAAGAGCAATGGGATAATATCTTGAAGACGCTGAACGAAAATAACTCCCAATTTTGAATTCTATACCCAGTGAAAACACTCTTCAGATGTGAATGTGAAATAAAGGTATTTCTAAATTTACTTCCAGCTAACCTAAACTAAATGTTAAAGGGGTTCTTTAGATAGAAAGATAATAATTGCAGATGAAAATGTGACTGTGCAAGGAGTGAAAAAGGACAGAATGGGTAAATGTATTAGTAAATCTAAATGAACATGGATTATACAAAATGATAATAATGTATAGTTGAGGGGCGCCTGGGTGGCTCAGGTGGTTAAGGGTCTTGCCTTTGGCTCAGGTCACAATCCCAGGGTCCCAGGATCGAGCCCCACACCAGACTCTCCACTCAGCGGGAGCCTGCTTCTCCCTTTCCCTGCCACTCCCCCCTGCTCGTACTCTCTCTCTCTCTCTCTGTCAAATAAACAAATAACATCTTTAAAAAATATATAATGTATAGTTGAAATGACATGTACAAATATAATAAACATGATTGTACATTAACCAAAGGAAACATATCTTTATATGAAGCAAGAGACTTTAAGGCAAGAAGTTGAGATAAAAAGATACATTTTTAAGTGGCATAAAATGTCAACCCATCAAGGAGATGTAACAATTATAATTTATAATAATAACAACACTGCTTCAAAATATAAAAAGCAAAAACTGAGAGCACTAACCAGGAGAAAAATCCACAATCATTAACAGGAGACTTGAACACAATTCTTTCAGTAACAGAACAAGTTGGCTCAAAATAAAACTCAGCCAAGATGGAAAAAGAGGTGAATCACATAGTGAGCAAATGTAACCTAACTTACACATACAGACACAGCGTACAGCAGCAGGGATTTATATACTCTTTACAAGTACAGGTAGAATATTTACCAAAATGCCAAAGGAATGAAGTGATGCATGTTCTCTGACCACAAACTAACTAGAAATTTGTAGCAACAAGATAAGAAAACCTATAAATATTTGGAAATTAAACATACACCTTTTTAAAAAGATTTTATGTATTTATTTGACAGAGAGATCACAAGTAAGCAGTGAGGCAGGCAGAGGGGTGGGGGGAAGCAGGCTCCCTGCCCAGCAGAGGGCCCGATGCGGAGCTCGATCCCAAGACCTGGTATCATGACCCGAGCCGGAGGCAGAGGCTTTAACCCACCGAGCCACCCAGGCACCCCTAAATATACACTTTTAAGTAACCCATAAGAAAAGGAAGAAATCATGAAAATTCAAAATTTTCAAAATTTGGGAGAGTGCCTAAAGCTGCGCTTAAAGGAAAAGAGGTTTATCTGGAAAAAAATAATCTGAGTGTTTATCTCAAAAACAGAAAAAGAAGAGCAAATTAAATCCACGCGTCCTTCCTCATTTTTGCTAGTTTCCCCCCCCCCCAGCTCCCCTCCCCCATCCTCTGCCACCCTACTTTCTCCTGCTCCCTCACCCCCAGATAATCAACCAAGTGGCGACCAGGTGTCAACCCTTCCACCCCTATCCTCTGCTGAGACTATCACTTGGAAACAAATGGACTGAGAAGGTTGGTCTCTGAAAACAGAATCACGCTGTACACATTGCTCAGCAAAATGCTTTTCCTACTTAACAAGACATCTTGCCAATTTCTCCGTATCAGTCGGTTTGGGACGAACTCATTCTCCTTCAGCTGCCTAGTATACCAGCACAGGGACAGACCACAAACCATTCAGCCATTTGTTCCTCCATCAACAGGTGCTCGGGAGGTGGTTAGCCTTTCGCCACCATAAACAGTGAGGCCAGAAATATCCTTCCATGTCCATCCCAGAGTCCAGAGAATTCCCTAAACAAGCTCAGACGATGGGTATTCTCACACTCTGGCATTTGGGTTCTTGCTCTTCTGGCCACAACAGCATTTTTGGAGGCTACACACTCCTTTCTGTGGGCAAGCCCAGCATGAGGCTCGCTTTCCCAAACTGCGTCCTGCAAATTCCATTTCTTTCTCCCCTCATGAGGAAATAGGACCTAATAAAAGTTTATCTTCGTATGCCCAAGCAGGAAAGAGAATCCAGTCTGGATGGTGCAGGAGACTCCAATCAAGGGACTCACGAATATAAGGGTTAAAAGGGTCAACAACAGATGGCGAGTCACCAGGGACCAGCAGCAGGAACACACTGGCCGCTCATAGACCTGGGGGTGAAGGGAGGAGAAAGAGTTAGCAGAGCCCAGTGAGACCTGGAGCAGCAGAGATAGACGGCCAAGACACACAGCCCAGAGCAGAAGGACTGGGAAAGAGATGCCTCATCTCTCTCCAACGACCCTCCAGCTGCCTGCGGGTGCTTCTTCTGTGTGAACTGAACCAGGAGCTACTGTGCAAAAGGACCTGAGTGATGCAGGGGTGGGCCTCCCCGGGCGCAGAGAAGAACTGAGAGTGGATGGGACTGTGGGAGGCAAGCAGAGAACCACCAGCGGAGCAGGCAAGTGTGAGGACTAATTGATGAAAGAACTGCGGTATTCCAAGGCTGAGTGAAGGGCCAACAATGTTGATAGTCCCCCCAGGGAGCTGTCCTCCCAGTAGCCAGAGAGGTCGAGGGAATGAAGGAAGGGGAGTGAAGGAAGGGGAAGGGAGGGAGCTCAGCACAGGGTGAGCTCGCCTACAATGGGTTACACAGAAGGTTCTTGGCTGGCTGTGTGACCTCAGCCCAGCTGCTCACCCTCTCTGATTTTCAGTTTATTAGCTATAAAATAAGACTACTTGGTATCTTCCCCTGCGTTCATACATACTCCTTTTCATGGTTGAGAAAGTGAAATGCCAATGAAAGTCTATTTCTCCATTCTCTGGATCTGGGCTTGGTCATGCAACTTGCTTTAGTTATGGCGACAAGCCAGTGTGGTGCAGAGTCCTCAAAAGTGCTGTACAGGGGCACCTGGGTGGCTTGGTCAGTTAAGCCTTTGACTCTTGATTTCAGCTCAGGTCATGATCTCAGGGTCAGGGGATCTCATCCTGCATCAGGTTCTGCACAGAGCCTGCTTGTCCCTCTCCTCCCCATAGCCATGAATAAGTAAGTAAGATCTTTTTTAAAAACTGCTGTACATTGAGGCTTTAATTGAACTCCCCTTACTTAGTGCTCTCAAGACTCCTATGACTACAACCATGAGAACAAGTTAGGACGAGCCCACTGGATGGTGGGAAACACACGACCAAGTCACCCCCGTCATTCCAGCTTACACCGCGTCAAACACCAGACAGGAGAGTGAGGCCATCCTAGGTCACTCACCCCCAGACAGGCCAACTCAGATCAGAAGAACTTCCCAGCAGACCCACAAAACTGACAAAGTTTGTTGTTTTAAGCCCACTACATTTGGAGCGATTTGTTATGCGGTAAAGCTTACTGTTACAACTGCTAATGAGATGCTGGCCCTCCGTCCCTTCACTAATAGCAACACAGTGGTGGGTTAGGGTACCGGAGGTGCAAATTGTGGGGCACTGCACCAGAAAATGTGCCAGTCACCTGTCCCACATAGACATTAAAGTGAGCTCTCTCAATAGCATGGGTGTTCTCGAAGTCTAGTAAGCCTCAAGTTAAAAAAAAAAAAAAAGACACAATCTAAATGTTTAGATTGCTTTGCCCCTCCAGGCATCCTCTTTCTTTTCTTTCCTTTCCTTTTTTTTTTCTTTTAAACAAATTGCCCAGTGTAAAGAGTTCTTTTCTTTTTTTCCCCTCCCGGGAAGTTATTTATTTTTACGGGCTTCTTTCGGGAAATAAAAATCAATTTTGGAATGCAAGTGATACATTTTACTCTTCCAATAATGAAAGCTAGAAAATTAAAGGCCCCAAGGAACAACCCCTCTCTACTAAAATGATGTAGAATGCAGCCCAAATGTTCTTGTGTGAACGTTTTATAAATTGTGACTGCTGTTTGCTGATGGAAACCTGGAAATCGCTCTTAGAAGACACAGAGCCATTGCTGGGGATGGTTTCACACACCCGCAGAAAGGCACTTCTCCATAACCTGTTCTGTAATTCACAACTCTAGAAAACCATTTGTATCAGGGCCCCCGTCCTGTGTGTGTCTGGGAAACCTATCCGTTCATTGATTCGGTATATAATTAATGAGTATCTATGATATGTCCAGACCTGGGGGTGAACAATGAACAGGACAGAGCTGGTGCCTTCAAAGAGCTTATAGTTTAGGGAAAAGATACAGACGTTAAACAAGGTGTCTTAAGTTGGGGTCCCTGTAAACAAGACCCTGACATGGAGAATGAGGGGCCTGGGGCTTACTAGGGAGTGTCATTGGGAAGAGCCACAGTCAGGAGTGCGGGAAGCAGGGTAAAATAGAGAGAGGGGTTGTACGGCAATGCAGGTGCAACAGAGATTCACTCCATGTCTTTCTGGCTCTGTGGCTGGGACTGCCCTTCAGACACATCCCTTATGGAGGCAGGGGAGGGGCCTCCCCACAGTATCCAGTCATTGGACTGCCCCCACAAGTGGGCGTAACCTTGAACAATGCGACTCTCTTTGGGATAATTCCTGGAAAAGGACTGAGCTGTGAGCAGTCCGCAGCCAACGCTCCCCACAGTTCGAAGCAGAAGCACCTCAGCCCTGAAAGGCGGCCCTCAGGCCCTGAAAGGTAATGCACCCCAGTATCCACTACACAAGGAATCACTGCAAATGTGTTATGTGTTGTGACTTCTGAGCTCAGAGCAGAAGGGACCGAGCAGGGACTAAGGGTTGGCGTGTGTCACTGGGCTCTTTTCTAAACGATATATATAAAGAAGTGTGGAAAGTGTTCACTGACTCAAAACTCACTAGGTCCTTGGCCCTGTGAACGTCCTGATACACTTTCTCCTACACTTTCTCCTTTCATCCTGGCCATGACCCTGGGAGGTATGAGCTCTCTCCGCTGGGCAGATAAGGAAGCTGAGACTCAGAGGGCTGATGCACTTGCCTGGAGTCCCACAGTGAGCAGGAGGCAGAGCTGGGATTCAAATGTTTGGCTAGCTATAAGAGGACAAAGCTTATGATCCTTTCTGCACACTCTGTCTCCTTTCCTCAGCACCCTGAGCCCTTCCTTCCCGTGCCTTCTTCCACTCGCACAACAAACTTGCTCAAACCCTCCCGTAAATGACCTCCTCTCCAGCTGCCTCTTCCTCTCGTAACTCACATTCTTTTACGAGTTGCCTACACTTCTCTTCCCACTTGCTCTCCTTAACACCCCACAGCACAGCTCTTGTTCCCATTGTGCCTGTGAACAAGCGCTGTCCAAATTCTGAAGTTAATTGACCACATCCAATGACTCTGTTTCCATTCTTAGCCTCTTCTCTCTACCATCAGCAGGTGGCAGCATCTAACGGGCTGGCCACATCCACCTTCTCAAATGCTCTCCTGTCTTGGTTCCTTGGTAACTCCCACCCCCAGCTCTTCCGGTCTACCTTCTTCTTCTAGAAGCACTACTTTTAAGTTCCCCTTCACTGGCTCCTCTTCTTCCACTAACCCCTAAAGTGGCTCTATTTTCCAGGGTCCCAACCATGCTCTTCTTCCAACTCTCCACTCCCTAACACCTCCCTGACACGCCCAGTGGCTTCGGCTCCAGTTGCTTCACGCTGATACCTGAGCCTCTGGATATGTAGACGCATCCACCTACTAGACACAGACACCCATGCAACCCCAGACCAGGCTTTACAAAACCAAGGTCACCACCTTTCCCTTCAAGGGAGCCTCTCTGACTTCTCACCCTGATTGCATATCATGCCCACAATCCACACATCTTTCTGAGCCAGCCGTCTCCCTTAATCCCTGATCTTCCATCCTCTGCTCGATTCCCCCACATCAACACTTCTCATCTGTCCATTTCTTTTCACTTCCTTAATTCAAGCATGCCTCACCTCCATCCATCCTACTGAGGCCCTTCTTTTTTTTTAAGATTTTTATTTATTTATTTGACAGACAGAGATCACAAGCAGGCAGAGAGGCAGGCAGAGAGAGAGAGGAGGAAGCAGGCTCCCTGCTGAGCAGAGAGCCCCATGCGGAGCTCGATCCCAGGACCCTGGGATCATGACCTGAGCCGAAGGCAGAGGCTTTAACCCACTGAGCCACCCAGGTGCCCCTGAGGCCCTTCTTTTTAATCATCACCAGCTGTATCTAAATCAGAACATTACAACCTCCAGTGGCTCACGGTACTGAATAATGTCCCAAACGCCTAGAATGTGTGAGCAAGGGCTTCTGCGACCTGGCATTCATTGATATGTCTTCACAACCACATTCTAGAGCCTCAACACACCAGAAACCCAATGTCCCTTCACTCATGGGGTCACTTCAGCCCGAGCGCCCACCGAGTCCACCCATCCTTCCACCTATTTAGTAACTTATTCAGGATGTGTCCAATGCATGGTAGGCACTAGCATATAGTGGCATGAAAAATAAAGTTACGTTCCTGACCTCCATCCAGTGGAGGGGAACAAGGCAGAAGCAAATCAGCAAAGAAGCAACAGAATGACAGATACAGGTGATAAGTAGAAAGTATTTCAACAAGGCAACAGGATAGAGAGGGTCAGAGGTGGCCCTTCTGAGAAGGTGACATTTAAGTGGACACTGTCCAGCCACATTGTAGAGCTCAAGGAAGAACCGTCCGGGCTGAGGGAAGGGCAGGGGCAAGAGGAAGGAAAATCATCTGGTGGGACAGGGAGAAGGACATCATGCAAAGGGAGAGAAGATGAGGCTGGAGAGAGAGGCTGAGAGACAGAGGAAAAACCCAACTCCTGCAGGCTCCCTGAGCATTGGGGAGGGGCCCAACTTCAGTGGAAAGCTCTAAGCCCCAGCTCTGGGTAGCTTAAGCAGGGGAGCAGCAGGGCCCCATTCACATTTGAGAATGGATCTTTCTCGCTGGATATGAAGAGTGCATTTCAGAGGGCAAAAGCCCATGAAAGCTTCTATTCATCTTTTCAAAGGCCAAAACAGACAAAGCCCCTAGATGAGCCCTAACAGGGGGGTGGTTCTCCCCCCACCACTCCCCGAACTAACTCTTGGCCTTGGATTCTGTGAAGCCTTTTGGGATTCCTGTCTCATCAGCAGGCACCCTGCCCCTAGCACTTTCTTTCAAGCTGGGTCATCACTTCACACACACACACACACACACACACCCTTTTAGAGTGAGCTCTCTCTTCCTCTCCCTCACTTAGTAGGTTGTGAAACACGCTGCGCGTAAAGGGTCACACTCCCTCATAAAGCCCTCACGGCGTCTGGCACATGGCCTCCCACACGGGAGAGACTCAAAGAACAATGGAAGAATGAAGGAAGGAAGGAAGGAAGTCTAAAAGGGAAGATCTTTGTGTTCCCCGGGAATGCTGCGTGTTAAGAGCATTCCCATCTAGAAGAATCTGTAGGCTCAAGCCCCATGAGCTGTGCCTTGAATTAATGACAGAGAAAGTGATGAGCCTGGGGGCTTCTTCGTAAGTCTCAGGGAAGACAGGGCCAGCACAAGCTGAAACATGGATTTGCAACACCATCTGATGTCAGGAAGCTTTGATGAGGAGTCTGGGGCCAGAGAGGACCACAGGTGGAGGAAGGAAGGAAGCCATGCACCTGTTACAAAGCTGAAGAAAAGCACACTCTTCCCTCAGTTGAAATCAATGTTTCAATTCCTAAACCTTCAATTTGAGTGACTAAGGGCCTAGGCTTTAGGTTCGAACAGACCTGGGATCAAACTTCAGCTCTGCCCCTTATTAGCCAGACCCTGGACAAGACAGGGAAGCTATCTGAGCCTCAGTTTCCCCATCTGTAAATGGAGATAACATGTGGTGTTCAACTCGGATAAAGAGGTCAGTGATGTGCCTGGCATTCAGGAGACCCCTGTTTTTGTGCATTTTGTATTTATGGAAAGGGAGAGACCTGAATTATTTCTGGCAAGGGAACTGCATGCCCATGCCCCTGCAAAACCAGCAGAAATAAGAAGAAAGATGTGCAGAGCACCCTTTGCATCTGCTAGAGCTGTGAATATGCCCCTGTGTCTTTCTCCCCTAACCATTTAATATTCTCCTGCAGTCTGGTTCACTTTTCTTTCCTCACTTCAAAAGGCCTTCTTGGATTGGGATTTCTCAAGCTACAGGTGAAGATGGTGGGTCAGAATGGAAGAAGAAATAAAATCAAAGCATCATTGATCTCCAACTCAGGGGGCAGGCTTTTAGCTCTTTTTCCATGTCCCCGTGGAGGCTCATTCTGTAAGCCAAGGCAGGCACCCAGCAAAGACCAGCGAAACTGGCATGAGAGCCCCAATCCAGCCATCTCCGGCTACCTCCGTAGGGGGAGGAGGAACAGACAATAACAGTCAGTTACCCACCATTTCCCTCTTTCCCCAGCATATCTCAGAGCCCAGCAGGCAGCTGATGATAAGTCAGTGGCATCTGACAAGCTATGGAAAGCTCCCTGTCTCTCGAGCTTCCAATCACCAGGTGTCTGAAGAGGCTGCGGGAGCAGTCAGCTTCTGCCCTCATTAAGAGCCCTTTGGTGGGCAGAAGAGATGATTGTTCCAGGAACTGTCAGGTTCATCAGCCAGCGGATAGGGATGGGGGTTGGCGTGCAGAAGCCCCAGAGCTCTGACCTCCTGACCCACGCCATACGGGCTCCTCATTTGCATCTCATTTGCATGGCATACTTAACGGGACTCCAGCTTCCATGCAGAGAAATCATTGTCTCATGCGCAGCGAGGTTCTGCCACCACGTTTGTGCAAATGATCCTGTGGGAGGGGAGCCCGCAAAGCCAGTCTGCACCACGGTATCGGCCCTCCAGGAAAACAAGACCTCAATCAGACCACGGTGATGAGGACAGATGTAGACGGCACTATTCCGGGATGCATGACCAACTAAATAAAGCCATGGTTACCTCATGCGCAAGGCCAGACAGAGGGAAAATTCCAAATGTTTTCAAGAGACTGTGTTAGAACGATTCAGGCTAATTGCATGCAAGTCTTGTACTATGAATGTCAAACTGCACCAGCATCACATAAATGAGCTGTCAGCAGCCTGGTCAGAGTTCCCATAGAAAAGAACCTGTTCCTTCTCTCAGAACAGGTGCTGTTTTGTTTGGCTGATACACCACCCCCCTCCTTGGCAATGGATCTCCATTTCATTTATGGGGATCCAAAAACCACAGAGGCCCCCATCCCCAGAGGATTATAGCATTGTCTCTCAGTGTAACATGGGTGCTGAGATCTCTGTGTTAAGGCAGACTTGGGTTCCAATCCCAGCTCTAGCACTGACTAGCGGTGTGGACTTAGCCAAGCCACTTAAACTTTCTGAGCTTCAACCTCCCCCTCTATGGGATG
Source organism: Lontra canadensis (assembly GCF_010015895.1). Classification (NCBI taxonomy): domain Eukaryota; kingdom Metazoa; phylum Chordata; class Mammalia; order Carnivora; family Mustelidae; genus Lontra; species Lontra canadensis. The sequence continues at coordinate 1,553,941 of NW_022631140.1, forward strand.
GGGACAATATTAGTCTACCTTAGAGGAGTGAAATGATGTCATGCCCGTAAAAGTAACTGATACAACACCTGGTGTCTCTCACAAAATACAAAGTCAAGAGATGCTGTCTGGAGTTGAGAAAACAAGAATTGGATTTGTAAAGATATAACTTAAAGGAGCTATGAGAATTACTGGAGTCCCAATAATGGATTCCCACTGCACTAAGTATAAAAGACAAATTCCTTAGAGTGGGTTACAAAGCCTTTGGCAGCAGCCTCCCTGTTGGCTCTGACCTCTTTTGCTCCCTTCCCTTTGCTCTTTCTCTGTTTCAAATAAATAAATATCTTTTTAAAAAATAATAAGCTGTATGAATCATACTTTTTTATTTTCTGCATCTCTGATGCTTTGACATCTGGAGCCTTGCTGACCCTTCCCAGGGCTATCCAATCCAGAAGCAAACCAACCAATTCTCAGCTTACAGCCCAGTCACCTCCTTTACAAAGCCCTCATACTCCAGGCCCCCACTCCCCTGCACCGACCAACCCCAGAGACAGTGCTTACACCCCGGAGCCTGCTATTACTGAAACTAGCCAGTCTTCAGCCTGCTTACCCTGCCTCACCTGTCCTTCTCATGGAAACCAAGAGAAAGGCTCCTGCCCACCTCTCCCCCTCCGACTCCCCCTTGGTACTCCTCTGGGTGGCCCTGCGTGGGGTGGCATGCTGTGCCTCCTCCTCTTGGGAACCAGGGATAACAAACTACCCTTTCTTTTTTTATTTTATTTATTTATTTTGACAGAGAGAGAGAGAGATCACAAGTGGGCAGAGAGTTGGGGAGGGGGGGGGAGCAGGCTCTCTGAGCAGAGAGCCCGATGTGGGACTCAATCCCAGGACCCTGAGATCATGACCTGAGCCAAAAGCAGAGGCTTAATCCACTGAGCCACCCAGGAGCCCCACAAACTACCCTTTCAATGACAATCACCCCCTCATCCCGTAGGCCTCACTATGCCTGAATACTAATAAAATCGACATTTTAAAACAAAGCAGAAAGATGGGGGGGGGGATGCGGAGGGGGAATGGCACAAACCTAATACAAAAAAACGGTGTCAACAAGGTGACATCCAGAAGACATCTGGCACAAGAGTGATGGGATAGCAAAAGCTCTCCACACAGCCCTAGAGCAAAGGGCCACACCTAAGAAGATGAAATGCCTCCGGCCCATCCTTGCGTCTGGGAAAAAACAAAAACCTGCACAAGGACACAGGGAACTCATGTGGTAGACGTGAGAGGTTTGATGGGCTGCAAACCCAGGATCAATCAGCAGAGCGCAGTGGCTGGCCTTAGCCCAAACCCGCCCCCACCCCCAAAAGAACGTCATCTCAAGATGCAGAAAGAGAATGATGTTGTCTAGAACAGAGTTTTTCAAATGGCGGGTCATGACACATTTGTCCATGGTCAGTGAAATCAATGGGGAGAGTCGAAGCCATTTTTCTTAAAGGATTTCTTAGAGGACGGAGAACAGAAGCGAACAGTCTGGAAGGCTGCAGAAGGAAAAAGACTGGGTCAGCGTGCGGAGCTGGCATGAGCAGAGGTGAGTATTATTTCGTGACAGCTTGGTTTCGGCTGTGACCCTGTGCCTGTGCTTGGGCTCTGGAAAGCCACAGAGTGGGGCGCAGTCAGGAAAGTTCGAAAGCCCTGGGTCTGGAACAGGGTAGGTGACCGCCACACTCCTCCTCTGGCAGCACCTGGCCGGCACCTGGCAGCTCACTTGCTGAGGAAGCGCTTCTGATTAGAGGAGTGTGGGAGGAGCTCCGCAGAAGTGCTTCTGATTGGAGGAGAGCAGTGTGGGAGGAGCTCCGGCTCTGCGTTGGTGGGGGGACGCACAGAACAGCTACGTAACGTGACACGTGACATTCCTTCCGGGTTGTGGGTTCTAGGTTAAGAATTAGCAAATGGCTGAGGGAGCCGGGGAAGCTGCCCCTGGGAACTGAGAGATTCTAGGGGCACCTGAGAACCATTTGCAAACCAGTTCCAGGCTGTTGGCATACCTGTCTCGGAGAAATAGGGATGAAACAAGGAGAAACGTCACCAAGTTCGTTGTTATCCGCTTTGGCAGCTGGCTGGCCGGGGCTTCTTGGAGCCCCCACCAGCTCCACCCCATCCGCCTGGGCGGTGGCCCTTCCTCCGGGTCGTATGACTCCCCGTCCCAGATCTTCCGGTCCCTGGCTTCTCCAAGTTTGCATGAGATCTAATTCCTCGCGGGAAATCCGTTGTCCCATGCTCCTCAGAGCGGCTCTGATTCCCAAAACACCGAGATGGGGCTCAGACCCCTTTGTAGCCTGTTTCCCAGTGTACCCTGAGCACCCCCTGAACACCTTTTTATTTTTAAGTGAGAACGCTTTCTCAAGATACTGCTGTGAACTCGATTCTGTCCCTCTCCCTCTCACCTTCTGGATGCCCTCAATTCCAGCCAGCTTGAGCTGACCCAGAGCACTCAGGAAGGGTAACAGAGGTAGTCTGTGGTTAGAAGCACAGGCCCTGGAATCACACAGCCCCGGATTTCAGTCCTAGATCTGCCACTTCACGGCTGAGCGATTTTAACCTCTCCCACCCGCAGCTTCTTCCCCATGAAAAATGGGGGTAACACTTCAAAGGTTCAAGATGAACAGGACTTGAGATGGTCCCCTTAAAACATGCACAAAGGAGCGCCCAGGTGGCTCAGTTAGTTAAGCAGACGACCCTTGGTTTCAGCTCAGGTCATGATCTCAGGGTCTTAGGATCGAGCCCCAAGCCTGGCTTGGTGTGGGTTGAGATTCTCTCCCCCATCCCTCTGCCCCCTCCCGGCTTGCACATGCAGGCATGCACGCACGCCCACACAATACTCTCTCTCAGATAAACAAATCTTAAACAAAAACACCTGGCGTATAGTTAAACACTCAGTAAATGCCGGCTGCATATGTGATTGGAACAGTGGGTCTTCAGGTGGCAGATTTATAAATCTGGTGCCCCAAACACCTCAGCAGGGCAGACACCATTTCTCTGGCCATTTTAGGTAGAAGCAAATGCCTCGTAAAAGATTCGGCTTAGGTGTTTAAGTTTTCCAGGATACACCATGCCCCGGAGGGAGGTAACAAGACAAATCACAACAACTGACACGTATCGTGGCTGCACTTAGCCAAAACTCTCTCCACCTGCCCCTCAGAGGCAGGGTCTCTGAAAAGGCGGACTTCTCCCCCAGAAAACCACATCCTAACACGGCCACTTTGGAAGGAAATAAAAACATCACCAAACAGGAAACTCCAAATTTGGTAAATCCAGCAAAGATCAGTGAGGAAACACAGAAAGGGCTGTGTAGACCATGCCAATCAGAATAACAGCAAATACATACGGCACCAGCAGCATGTACCAGGTGGTGTTCTAAACGCTTTACACACACTGCCCATGGAATTCTGTCCACGACCCTAGGAGGTGGGCGCTCTCACCACCCTCCACTTGTCCTCCCAAGCTATCCATGCCTTACCTGCCAGCATCAAATCCCCCAGTCCTGGGCCCTCCCACCGCGGAGGCTCAGGACTAAGGCTGTCTTCTTCTGGCCACCTCTCACGACCGAGGCACGTTGCCGGTCTCTTGGGCAGGTCTTTGGCCACTGAAGTCTGCTTCTCTGCGAAAAAACAGGCCACCCAGAAGAAGTGGCATCATCCCCAGGCTCACAGTCCGGGAAACACTGGCTCTCCTAACTCCCCAAGGAGAAAAGCGGGCAAATGGTAGCGCTGGGAAAACGGAACTGCATGAAGTAAAATCCCCATTAACACAAGGCCCAAGCCTCGCCTGCGCCTCCACTTCTTCTTCCGTAGAATGATCCGGAAGACGTGTGCTCACAGCTGAAGCTGTGAGTCGAATTCGTTGAGGGATCGCCTATAGAGTTTATGGCACAAGCGCGTGTTTCTGAAAAGGAGGCTGCTGCTAATTATCCCCTATTGTGGGACAGAGGCAGGAATGACAGGATCGAGTCGGAGCCCCAGCTCTTCCCAGCTGTGAAACGTGGGCAAGTTATTTAAACCTGTCTCAGTGTGCCTCAGTTTCCCCATCTGTAAAATGGAGATGATATTAGCAACTACTTCACAGGTCATTGATGGGATGTTAGATGAAGGCAGAAGGGCTTACTTAGCCTGGGGCCTGGCACTTATCATCCTAAGTGTTGTTGCGTCTCTGGCTCTTGTCCTAGCAGCAAGAAAGAACCCCAGACAGACAGACCACTCAAGACCTTGAAGAGCATCTCCCGTGACCTTTTCTGCCCCGAGGAAGCCAGCCCAACACCTGGGTCATGGGCTTACCCATCAAGTGTAAACTGTTAACCTTCCTCTCTTCCCTTAGCCTCTATCCTGTACCAGTGCCACCTCCTCCAGGGGGCCCTCTGGGATGCCTCCAGCCCATACTCCTCCCTCCCTCATTGAAACTACAATTGCAAGAAAGATTCAGACCCCCGTGGATACAACAGGCAGAAGATGAGCAGGTCTTTCCCATGGCCTTGATGCTACCCTGTGCCCTCAAAGAATTGCCAGCACTGAAACCTCTCCTGCCTCTCTCCCCCGACATGCTGTCTGTGTCTCTGTTCTAACACCTTCGTAGCCTTAAATCACATCCTTCCAATGGACGCCCCGATGTGCTGGAATCCAAATGACGGCTCCCGGATGTAATCCTGCCTCCCCCACCTGCTAACTGGGTGGCCAGAGGCTCAGATTCTTTAAGGTTGCTTCTGCTTTTGTAAGAATGAGGAAAATAAAATGCACTCATAGGGGGGTTGTGGGGACGGAGCACAGTGACCTTGTGTGACACTCCACAAATACTCCTGGGATCTGAGTCCCACTGCATTTAGAATAAAGCCCCAAACCCCTAGAGGCTCACAAGACCTCCCCGGCCTCCCCTGCAGCTTCATTTCCCCCCTCTGCCCAGATCCTGCCACGAGGTCAACTTCCCGTCTGGTCCGGGAATGCAGAAGCTGCCTCCCTCCTCCCCCAGGGCCTTTGCCTGTGCCGCCCTCCTACCTGGGATGCTCTTGCCCTGGATTTTAGGAGCTGGCTCCCTCCTGCTCATCATTTAGGTCTCAACCAGAAGCCATCATCTCTGCCAGTGACCCATGGGCCACCCTCAATCACAGCACTCTGCTGTTGTTACTCTCTTTATGGCCTTTATTGCTGTCTGAAAGTATTTTGTCGACTTTACTGTTCCTCTTCAAGCATTGAAAAGAATGCAGGGGCCATGACAGCAGAGGCTTGTCTGTCTCCTTCATAACAGTAAACAGTGCCCACACACAGGAGATACCCAATGAGTATCTATTGGAGAAGTTGGGGAGCTAGGATTCGAACCCAGGCCTGACTCCAAAGCCAGACTATCCTGGCCCGTAATTACTACAAACTTGCAGCAAGTCAGTGAGAAAAGCAGGCGAGAGGCTGCTGACTGGAGAGCTGGGGATGCCTCACCCAGACAAAGGCAAAGCAGGGAGGGAAGGTTCTGGGTCATTTTCCACAAGCAGCTCACGCCAGGCATTCACGCCTCACGAGGTCTATCCGAGGACATGCAGGTAGGTTCAGGTCACCGACGGATGCAGATTTCAGCCTCTGAAGTCCCAACCAAAACCGCGTGACTCCTGAACTGCCACCGCCAAGGTGAGGCTGGATGTCACAAACCATCCCAGGCACGTTCACCTGTGGCCACCGGGCAGGACCCGAGCACAGCTAATGCCTGCCATCTAGTGGACAAAACACATCCTGGTTTCCCTGTGATTGGAATGTTCTGTTCTGTTCTGTTCTGTTATGTTATGTTATATTATGGGAAAGAGAGAGAGAGAGCAACCAGGGGAGGGCAGAGGGAGAGAGAATCTTAAGCAGACTCCATGCCTGTGCAGGGCTCAATCTCACAACCCTGGGATCATGACCTGAGACAAAATCGAGAGTCAGACACTTAACCGGCTGAGCCACCCAAGCTCCCCAAGGGTTATGGAATTTTAAAGTGCATGCAGATCACCTGGGATTTTGCTGAAATGCAGATTCTGATTCTTAGGTCTGGCTGGAACATTAGACCCCACATTTCTAACCAGCTCCCCAGGTGATGCTGGGGCTGCTGCTGGTCCACAGACCACACCTGGGAACAGCTGGTGCCTTGCAATTCCTGACGTATTAACCCCCAGATGCAACTCGGAGGACTGGGGCGGCCACACAATGGGGAGGAGAATCAGAAGGCACCCGAGAAGTACAAGTTTTGGAAGTCAGAGCGATCAGACCTGGAGGCAGGGGGGAGGGGGCTGCCGGGCAAGAAACAGAGAGAGGACACACTTCCTGGGACCTGAGTAGGGAGATGCTCTTAACTAGGACTACAAGGAGGCGCCCAAGGGTCGATGCCCACAAGGGTCAGAGATCAGGCCCAGCCCACAAGGTGAATGCTACACAAGATGCACGCTAGTGACCGTGAAAACCCGGAAACGCCTGGGCCCCACTCTGAGCAAGCTGAGCCCCACCCAGCAGTCCTCCCCAAAGCCTCTGGCATCGGCCGCTTAATTTTCACTGCAACTATTGCTGGAGAATTTCATTTGAATTCCTTTTTCCTAGTCAGAGATTTTTCTGTTTTTATTTTATGTTTGAAAAATTACCAAAAAAGAAAAAAAGAATTACAAAAGCGCTATGTTTATTGCGACTGCAGAAACAGTTCCTAAGAAATATAAAGAGCCCCCTTTTCCTGCCCCAGTCTCTCTCCGTTCCCACTTCCCAGTCCTTCTGTGATCCCCATGTTTACAGTCTGGTTTGTACCCTTCTACACCTTCCTTCCCACCCTTATAAAAATAAACAAACATCACTTCACACATAGTAAGTGTCTGTGGCGGCGGCTTATTTCTTCAAAATGAGATCATACTAAATAAATTTTTATGCAACTTAATCCTCTCACTTAATAAGACATCAGAGATGTTGCTCCAGGTCAAGCGTTGGCAAATGTTTCTGGTAAGGGCTGGAAAGTAAATATTTCAGGTTTTGCAGACCATACAGGCTCTGCCACAGCTACTCAGTGAACTCACTCTTGTATCTTGTGGCTGTGTTCCAATAAAACTTTATTTACAAAAACAGGCAGTGGGCCAGGTTTGACCCCCAGGCCATAGTTTGCCAACCCTGCTCCAGGTCAACAGCTATAGCTCTAACCTATTTTTAATTATTCATTAATCTACTTTTAATTATTTAGAATGTCAAGTAAAAGTATAACATGAAGCATAATATACTACAGAAAAGCAGGCAAATCATTAATTTGTACAGTTTGTGGAAAACATATGTGCTACTAGATCCCAGGTCAAAACCCCAGAATACAAGCAGCTCCGCAGAAGCCCCACACACCCGTTTTACTTCACTGTTTTCAACAACCGCATGACAGCCCACAGAACGGAGGCACCCTAACTAGGCTGATTCCAATTCTTTGCCCCCACTGATGGAGTATCGATACACATGCTCATTCTGGGCTTTGTTTCCTTGTGTGCTGCTGGGGTTTTTTATTTTTTGTTTTTTTAGATTTTATTTATTTATTTGACAGACAGAGCTCACAAGTAGGCAGAGAGGCAGGCAGAGAGAGAGGGGAAAGCAGGCTCCCTGCTGAGCAGAGAGCCCGATGCGGGGCTCAATCCCAGGACCCCAGGATCATGACCTGAGCCAAAGGCAGAGCCTTTAACCCACTGAGCCACCCAGGTGCCCTGTGTGCTGCTGTTTTATTTCAGCAAGACGGAAATGGGAAATCTGCAAAGCCAAGTGTGCAGATACATACATTTTAACAGATGTTGCCAGACCACTTCCCAAGAATGTGGTGACAAGTCACAGTCTTGCAGGTCCTGGCCATGCTCCCCCTGTGACACAATTCAGCAGGCATTCAGGGAAAGTAACTGAGCACCCCGCCTCTCCTGAGGCTTGGGGGCCTCGGGCATTGATCATTCTGATGAGAGTAAATATTCAGGGAAGAGGACAAGGAACACTGAGTAGAAAGGGTCTGGTCCCCTCTGTCGTCTTGGTGTCTAGGACACCCACCTCCCACCTCTTGAGCCACAGGCTTCAGAGGAAGGCTGCCCAAGGATCTTCCAACTTCGCCAGGACATGACCTCTGCTGCACTGAGAAAAACAGAGCTGCACAGGACGGGGATATGATTTAACTCGACTTCTTTGGGACCAAAACAACACAGAGCAGCAGAACAGATGTGTCTTCCCGAGTTTGTTTTAAGGGAATTGGCTTTCCAATGAGGACACAATGATGTGTTTTCAACTAACCTATTTTGCTGTATTACAGTTTCTCCAAAAAGAAAAAAAAATCCAACACAATTAAGTACGATGTGGTCTAAGGGATCATAGGTGTCATGGCACCCCATTCCCGCATCTCCTCGGTGGGGGAAGCCACGTGGGGTGAGGGGGGCATGCCTGTCTGTCCACACTGGGCAGTCTTCTGAGCACAGATAGTGTTCACAGCTTTTACCACCCAATGGGAGCTGTGACAACAAGAGAGAGAATTAACTTGATGGGGGTTGAGGTGACAAAGTAAAATGCATTTGTCAAAACCCAGCCATTGTCCACTGAAGGTATTCCCCTCTTTTGCAAATTTTACCTCAAACGTTTAAAAAAAAAAAAACTGTAAATAAGTGTTGTATTCTAGTTGATGATGGACATGCTTAAGTGTTTAGGGGGAACTGAACTGATGGCTTCAATTTGCTTTGAAATATGTCAAAAAATAAGATGGGTTGATGATGGAGAGTAAGGGGGGGGGACAGTTACTGATGAAGCAAGTGTAGTAGAAGGTTAATGGCAGGTTCGAGTGTTCACTGTAAAATCCTTTCAGCTTTGTTGTATGTCGAACATTTCTCATAACAGGACATTTGGGGGGAAAGTACTAACTGGTGATGTGGGGAGGGGGTAATCTACACGAGCTGGATCCTGTCCCCGTGCCATGATGTATGGCTTTGAGAGTGACCTCCTTTCTTGGGCCTCAGTGACTCGGCTGTTTCATGGGGGTATGGAAGAGGGGCTGAGCTGTTCTCTGTGATGCCTTCCATGTGGACAGTGATGACACTGTGGTCTCATGTCATTCTTTAAAACTTGGGCATCTTTGGAAAAGAGAGCCTTTGGGGAGGAATGACTTTGAAGGCAGACACTGCCCCCTAGTGGGCCCAAGTGGTCTAATTTATGATCATGTTCTACCCTTGCCATTGCTGCATGGCTGGGTCATATTTCAAGATTTTATTCTATCTGTATTTTCTTTCCTTACGTTATTCTTTTCTTCCCCTTCTCTTTCCCTTCCAAGCAGACAGCCATCTCAGTGGAAGTAAGTAGAAGTGAAAAAGCAGAAATAGCCTTCAGGTCATTCTTGTCCTATGTCCCGAATTCCCAAACCTCAGAGGTTTCAAAGAGAAGATCACCCTCACGAAGAGGGTCTGTGAGCACAGAGTGTCTTGAAAAAGGTTTGATGGGGAGTGGACTTTAGCCCGACAAGAATGAGATTCCTTGTGGCTAGCAGAAGGAAGAAAGGTGCGGAGAGATCTCAAGGGTCCCCAAACACTGGCAAGGTTGTGACGTTCATCCAGGCAAAGAGACCTGTCTCCTCTCTTGCTGGGACTCAAGGCTCCAGAATATGCTTGGCAAAAAGGAGAAACTCGAATGTTGTTGAACGAACAAGTGAATGACTGGGAGAGGGAGTGAATGGATTCTAGAGGAGTCTGGACCCCAGATGCAGGGAAAGGAAGCCACACGTAACAGTTGTCTCCTACACGTCCCGCCCCTGCCACTTCTTGTCACTTGGCAACACAGCGATCTAGGCCTATCTCCCCCACCAGGCTATGAGCTCCCTGAGGATGGAGACTAGATCTCATTGGTCATCGGATCCAAACTGGTACTGAGGTCCTCCATGAATGAATGAATGAATGAATGAGCAAACACCTATGCCTACTGAGCTCATCTCACCTTTCTGCCCTATAACATGCTATCTTCCTCATCAAACTGTAAACACCTAATCCCTCCAACCCAGCCCCACACGTCCCACCTCACCTCTCTGTGCACAGCACACACTCTCTGCTCTTCTGGTCAACTCCTGCCATATTGGTTTTAGACAACAGATACCCAAGTGGAATATCAAGGTGAAGGGCCCGCATAGGTTTTCTTATACTCTTTTCCCATTGTTTGGGTTGCCATGATGGCAAAACCTTCTCTACCCGGAAACAGTCTTTTAAATGACAAGAGAGTCCTCTGTGACCCTTCAGCATCCATTTCCTTTCTCCAAAGAGTGCTTTCGGAACCTCTTTAGAAGCTGGTGCATAGGCAGATATGACCTCAACTTTTCTCAACAGCCTGTCGAGAACTGATGCCTATTTGGTGCTCTTCTTCTTTTGATGTAAGAATGTCAGGTCTTGGAAAGGATTAAAATACCACAATATTGGGAGGACCTAAGTCTTCTGGGAGATGCTTCTGTCTAAGAAGGATTCTGTAGAGCACAATACTATGGTGAGAACACTGGACAGGAGTACGGAAGACCAAGATTTAAAAACAAAACAAAACAACAAAAAAAAAACTGTTCTTTCTGCTTTTCTTTCCAAACAGCCCCAGCTTTCATAAGATACAATTATGGATACAAATACAGACATGGTTAAGGATTTGCAGATGGCCGTAATGTAGGTGGGAATGTAAACAATGGGATACCAGTTGTTACGTCAGTAGAGAGATACTGAATTGAAAGGGGGTTCATATGTGTAGGGACATGGGCTTTATGAACTCTAGGAGCACTGTACAGCTTTCCTGTGTGCTTCCGACCTTACACAGCCTGCTCCCACAATAATGCTCGGCACCACGAGGTCCGTGTGGTTTCCTATGACTTTACAAGTCCTGCTGCTCTGGGTCTTTTCTGCATCACCCAGGGAATTGCTTTGGTCATGCCTCCAAAGAGTGGGTCCCAGTCTCCGTAATACTTGCTGTTTATCTGGGACTTGGTCCTTAAGAGTTTTTGTAAGGTCTCCTCCCTACAAGAATAAGCGTGTGAAAGGGGTTATCTGCTGAACTCCAACTCCTCACTTCAGGAAGCGCTGATTAGGGGGTCATCTGGGAAGTCCCAGTATCCATCAGGACCCTCTAGTGTGTTATCATTCAAATATACATCCACTGACGCCCACATATTTAGTGACATCCGTCATACGAGGTGCTGGGCAGAGTGTGAGCCAAAGCAGACGCTGTCTCGCTGTCAAGGAGCTTCAAGTCCAGTGGGAGATAGAGACATAATCCACCCACCATAGTACCGTCACTGACACAAGCTCAAGTCCAGATACCATGAGCATCTAGAAGGGTGGGAAGCTTGGGGAATCTTCCCTGATGGTAAAGGCGAGCTGAAGCCTACAAGAAGGAGAAGAATGACCCATGGGAAGAAGACAAGAGGGCAAAGATAAACACTGCACACGAAAGGAACAGAAAGGTGCAGCATTCCAAAGGTGGGGGGCAGCCCGGACAGGACGAAGGGTTAAAAGAAAATCTGGAGAGAGAGACAGAGAATCAAGAATGAGGTTGCCACATTACGTTCATCTGTTCTGAGAGCAATGAGAAACCACTGATGGGTTTTTAAAAGAGGGGGAGCTGACTGGATTTCCATTCCGACCTTGACTTGCGAGATCCCTGGCAGTAGATATAAAGCCTGGATTTCAGGAGCCAAGAGAGATGAGGAAACCATCGGATCTTCCAGAAGCAGCTGTGACTTGCTTGTGGAGATGATGGGATCTCCAAAGAGCAAGAGAACAGTCAGAGCAAATGGCAAAGCGTCCTGGGCTTTGGAGTGGAAAGTGAGTGGAAAGTCCTAACACCGAGCGTGCATCTACGGTCTGGATGGAGTGAGGTGATCTGGCCTAGCATTGACAGGGAGGGCTCTCTCCTCTCCGATCCATCTGTCTGAGATCAAGCAGGAGGGCCTGGAGTCCCAACCACGAAACCAGAAGGATGCTTGGGAGACTGGAGGGACATCCAGGCACTCCACACTGGCCCCATGCCCCCCCCCCCCCCAGCTGCTGTGAATGTTGGCTGTTAAGGGCTCACGGCTGCCCCTGTGTCCAGACAGTCGCCCTGGTCCACACAGAAGCCACCTGGCCTGGGAGGTAATCCCACCTTCCCACCTCCCACCCCAGCAGCCTACAGCAAGGACCGACTGTCCGCTAAGCTTGGGCTGCTGACAAAACACCAGAGACTAGGTGACTTAAACAACAAGCATTTATGTCTCAGAGTTCTGGAAGCTGGGAAGTCCCATATCAGGATCCCAGCGAGAACCCTCTTTCTGGCTTCTAAACAGCTGTCTTCCTACTGTGCCCCATATGGTGCAGAGAGGGAAATATATTTCTCTTCCACTTCTTATAAAGCCACTCATCTTACCAGAGAACCTTACCCGTAGGACTTCAGCAACCCCTAATGACCTCAGGAATGCCCCATCTCCAAATACTATCCCACTGGGTTAGAGCTTCCACATACGAATGCCTGGGGTGGTGGGGAGGGAGAGACCCAGCTCTGTCCCCAGCACTGACCGACCCTGCTAGGCCAGTCCCTGCAGGAGGAAGGATTGGGCTGAAGCTTGTCTTCAGGGAGACTGTTCTCTCGATTAGCTTTCTTTGCTCTGCCCCGACTCCTCTTCCCCCATGAGCAGCCCCTTTATTGGTGATTTATTTCACTTGAATGAAAATCTCCATCTCGGCTCTATTCTTAGAGAACTGCAGTCAGAGCACCAGGTTCTTGGATCGCCAGGCAGGCAACAAGCACACTCCCAGCACTGACTGCACCGGGCACGGGGAAGGGGCCACAACGGGCCACTATGACCTGACATCGCGAGACCCAGATGCTCACCCCCCGTGCTGCATGTGACACGGGGCAAGTTATCCAGCCTCGCTGAATCTTGGGCTCCTCCTCCATAGGACATTAACAACACTGCCTCTCCACTGAATGGCCCAGGATCAAAGTGCTTGGAAAACCAAAACTATGAAAACCTTGGTAGGTAATTCATCAATGCTCTCAGATCCCTGACATGCACATATTCTGTCCCTAACGACAAAAGAGCCCCAACTCGCCTCCTTGTTATGGGTTGAATTGTGTCCCCCAAAGAAGATATAGTCATGTCCCAACCCCAGTACCTGGGAATGTGACCTTATTTGGAAATGAGAACTTTGCGAATGCGACTAGGTTAAGATGAGGTCATACTAGATTAGAGAAGCTATAATCCAATGACTGGTATCCTTATAAGAAGACGAAACTTGGACACAGAGACACACAGGGAAGAATGCCATGTGATGATGAAGGCAGAGACCAGGATCCACAAGCCAAGGAACACCAAAGATTGATGGAAACTACCAGAAGAAACTGCTCAGAGCATTCCAGAGCAAACCAATTCAGCTGACACTTTCATGCCAGACTCCTAGCCTCTGGAAGAGTTACAGAATAAATTCCTGCTGTTTCAAGCTGCCCAGTTTGTGGCATTTCGGTACCGCAGCCTGGGAGATTATACACCCCCGGTTCATAGGCACATAGCGGGATTGCCAGAGAATCATCGGCTTGTGATCAAGATATGCCCGAGCAGATCTGTGAGGAAGGGGGAAGACTCTGACCTTGAATTTAAAGAGAGATACTGTGTTGTACCACATCAGAAAAAAAGACTCCCCAAGAAATGCCTGTAAGAGGTAACCTAGCTAAACCACAAAGGAAATAAGTAAGGTGGGGGGGAGCTGCGGAGACCACGCTAAAAAGTAACCTAGTATATCATACTAGAGAGTCTAACAGACCTAGGTGATGAAGTGTGTGGCTTTCCAAGCCTATTTCCTGATAAGTAGAAAGATAATGCTACAACTTAGCACATTGCTAAATTGCTCAAAAATTTTAAACAAGATGCTGCTCCTAAGTGCTTTGCACAGTGATGGACACATTTTAAAAGAACTCTGGTGTTAGCCATGGCTTTGTTATTGTTTTGTTACTAACGGTGTGAGTTCTTAGAAACCTAACCTCCCTGAGCCTTAGCATTTTCATTCATAAATCGAGCATAACACACATTTCACAAGGTTGTCGTGAGGATGAAAGCGATGACGTGGAAGGCTTTTCGACTGAGCTGTAATGGGCATATGACTGTGCACGTTCACATACGATGTGTGGATTGGGCACATTTATGTTATGATTTGATTCCTGCACAGCATCAGCCAACACCTCTATCATATCACATAATTGATTGATTGATTGATTGATTGATGGGAACAATGGATGGGCTTCAATGGCATTATACTAAGTCAGGTCCTGTATAGGATGGGTGATTTCTCATCAATGTCTGCTGCCACCGGCGACAGACCTGAGCCAGTACAGTTCCTAGAGAAGGACACTAGAGGGCAGCAGGGTCTCATTTTTGTCCCGTTCCTTTACCAGGAAGCTAAGACAGCCGTGAGAGGAAAACCCTCCTCTCCAGAACCAGTGACTGCCTGCTTTTCCCTGGGGGACCCCCAAACATCCCCATGGGAAGAAGTCAGCCACTTGCCTTTCTTTTGGAGGAAAAAGCAATTTAACGGAATGCACATTTCCCAAGAGCCCACTGGGTATCACGAACCCCAACGTAAAACAAAGGTTGTATTTTACAGGCATATTGTTGGAGTTTTACGCGGTGTAAGTGAAGCCCCTCCCTGCACAGGGCTTAACACATCAGAGATGCCGAACCAATCTGGGGACTCAAAAGTAGACCAAGTTTTGCAAAATCAGTCCCTTTTGTGATCAGTTTCCTGAGTTACCCAGTCATAAAACCTTGCTTATACGGACTTGTTATGAAGTCTATAGTTTGTGTCACAAGCATTAAGAAGAGAATTCCTCCGAAGTTTTAGTCCCGTTCTTGTCTGGTTCGGTGTGGGGTTTACCATAGCTTTATGGCTGAGTATTTACCAGTCCAGCAAAGCCAGGTTTCTACTTTGCTGGGGCTTCACATGCCAGAGCCAAGTAGTTCTAGAATGCTCCATTCCAAGAGCCACACATGCCCTGCTCCTGTCTTCCCCTAGTCCCCCTGCACCCCTCCCACTGGCTGTATTATACGTCTTTCTTATTATTAGGAGACACTTCAGGAGTGCAAAAAGTATAGGGAATCATAGAACAGGGACCCACGTAGTCGCTGTCAGGTTTAAGAAAAAAAAAAAATTATTTCAAATAAACAGAAAGCCCCCAGGGATGCACAAGGTACTGCCCCCCACCTCCTGCCCAAGTGGTCACAATCTGGAATTTGGTGTTTGTCACCAAGGCTATTCTCCCCACCGGGAAAGTCTGCAGAAGCACCAAGCATTCCTTCTAGGTTTTCGTAACAAAAGAAAGAGAACTGCACGCTCCACACCCTGAGCAAGAGTAGGAAAGGGAGAGGCAGAGGTGGAGTGGGGTCTTTCTGAGCTCCAGCCGGTGCAGGTGCCTGCAGCCAGGAGAGACTGTGATGGGGCAGGGGGGTTGGGAGGCAGGGTCACGCAGTCCCCTCCCTGCCCCCCACCCCCGCCCTGCCCATCCCTCCAGCAGTTTCTCCTCCCCCAACGCACAGATCGGACCCGCGGAGTCGGCGCCGGATCCCCAGCGCCACCTACCGACGACGATGAGGACTTCCCTCTCGATGTGGGCCTGGATGTAGATGCGGCCGCGGCGCTCCGTGTGGTCTGTGCCGCACAGGCTGGGGACATTCATCACGCAGCGCTTGTGCACGTTCATCATGCAGGCTGCGAGGGCAGAGAAGGGCGCGGCTCAGGCTGGGGCCCTCCCGCCCCGTGTCCTCCGAAAGGCTCTTCCAACCCCTTCCCACCCCCCATCCACCCCCAGGCCCGGACGGACAGAGGAGGTGGGACTTTGTCCGTCCTCCCTGAAGCCTCAGGGTTCAGCCTGAGTCCGACCCGTGCCTACCCGAATGGCTCTGAAGCCAGCATCACCATCTTCAATGCCACCAGATTTGGGGGGGGGGGGGCCTCATTACTCAGCAACAGACAATCCGCACACCAGCCCAGCCGGGACTTGGGAGAACGTGCTGTGGACCCAGACTCCCAAACCACGAGGAAGCCGCTGAGCAAATGTACTTACTGTCACATTTCATCCCCTGGTGGATGAGTCCGTACAGCAGTGACCCACAGTGGTCACAAAACGTGGGGCTGGAGTACGTGTGGATCTTAAACTTGTGTTTGCTCCGGGGGTCCTAAGGCCAAGAGAAACAAACAAAAGAGGCCAGTGTCAGCATGGCCAGTCAAAGACTGGAGTATCCAAGTAACACTCTGCTTGGAGTATCCCTGGAGAACTCAGCGAGAACTGTAGCCGCCCCAGCACTCCTCACCCCTGTTAGGACCATCACTGGGGCAGGGCACCAGATATGCATTTGGGAAATAGTGCTTGAATGAGCGAATGACTCTGACAGCAGCTGGCTCCCACGGCAGCCCCAGCCAGATCCCTGTGCCACCAGTCCTCCACCTGAGAGCCCAACCTCCTGACTCCTGCCTGCAGCAAGGACTCCAGAGACAGCAGCTAAACAGGTCCCTTTGTACCTATTTTTTCCCCTCT
Source organism: Lontra canadensis (assembly GCF_010015895.1). Taxonomy (NCBI): domain Eukaryota; kingdom Metazoa; phylum Chordata; class Mammalia; order Carnivora; family Mustelidae; genus Lontra; species Lontra canadensis. The sequence continues at coordinate 1,570,482 of NW_022631140.1, forward strand.
TATCCTCTGAGCATGCCTCTGGAAGGCTCTGGAGTGAACTAAAACCCGAGTCTGAGCATAAAACCTCCCTGCTTAAAGGCCATTTTCTAGTACCTCATCCCCTACAGACCAGAGTTCAAAGTCCAATGCAGGTTGTGGCAGAGCCTCCTGGTTTTTCCAACAAGACCCATTCTTTAAAAGTGTCCAAGCCTCCCTGGCCCCAAACACCTTGGACCCAAACCTGGAGACCGGTGCTGAAAGGACAGAACTACACTACTAGTCTTGGACTTCATCCCTTTGGGCAGATATCTGAGAGGAAACCTACTTTCTGTCTTGCCTCAGTCACTATATCTGGGGGCTATTTGTTATAGCAGCTTATCTGGTTCCCTAACAAACATGCCTTTCATAACCTGGCAGTATAGTACAGAGCTTCAAGGTACAGACTTTGGAGCATAATCTGGGTTCTTCTCAGCTGTATGACTTCGGGCAAGTTACTTAATCTCTTTGTGCTTCAGTGTCCTTGTCTATAAAATAGAGGTAATGGGTGTGCTGGGTGGCTCAGTGGTTCAGCGTCTGCCTTCAACTCAGGTCATGAATCCAGGGTCCTCAGATCAAGCCCCATGTCAGGCTCCTTGCTCGGCGGGGAGTCTGCTTCTCGCTCTACCCCTCCTCGCTGCTTGTGCTCTCACTCTCTTTCATGCTCTCTCACACAAATAAATAAAATCTTTAAAAATGATAATAAAATAAAGGTAATGGCAATGCTACAAGCTTATTAGCCCACTGGGAATAAATGGATTCATCTGTGTAGAGATCATAGAACCACCTGGCAGCCCATAAGTGGTATAAGCTCTTGCATTATTATTACATCTCCCTTATAACCTCAGCTATGTCTCCCCAAACACACACTCTGTTCTCAGGACACAGGACTCATTCATGCCCCTCAGACATGCCCCTCTGGCTCTGCATGTTATCTTTCTTACTCAAGAGCTGCTCTTCCATCACTGGCCTAACTACAGAGCTCCTTCTTCTCTTTCCCAAAGCCAGCCCAAGGGCTTGTCCTCATTAGTATAGTGATGAGTATCCCCACCTGTCCCAAAGCCAGCCTGAAAGTTGCTTTCTCTGTGCAACAATGTGCAGCAGAGGCTGGAGAGCATGGACCTGGGATTCCCACCCAGGGCTGATCTGACACAACGGTCTTTGCTATATGCTACCCCTCTCTTCCCTCATTCGTTCAGCTTATCGTGTGTTTACTTGAACCTGATGTTCTAGTAACAGACAGAAAATAAACAAGTGAAAATAAATACACACAATAAGTAGATATTACATTATGTGCTGTTAAAGTGTTGAGTGTTTTTTCCTGAAATGTTCTATATATAAACTGTACTGAATTTTACTGTATGTTTAAAAAAAAAGTGAATTTCCCCTGCATGAAAACAATATCTCAATGTAAGCCTGGCTAAAAAAAATCTTCCATCATTGAAGGCTTTTGGGGCGCTCACCTTAGAGCTGAGGAGTGCCTCCAACCCTCCTCCAAGGAAATACCTGTTTATGACCGCTGTTGGCCTGTAGGGGGAGTTCACGGCTGCTCTCACTCCCCGCTCCAGGCGAGGTAGGAGAGCAGATCTGGTTGGTCAGATTCCAAGGCACTGATTGGCCCCGCCTCAGTGGGTGGTGCTTGCACACGTGTGTAAAGGCGCACCTGCCATCTTTCTCTTTCTCTCCGGTAGCTCTCTCGCTCCCGGGAGGCTGCTGGCTTCAGATCCCATGGTCCAGCCCTGAAAGTGTTGGGATGAGTGGCCTGGGTCAGCTCAGCCCCAAACCCTGTGGCAACTTCTCTCTCCTTGGCTTTTGTGCTCTTTTCTAGTTCCCTGATACGTGGACCCTGGCGTATAGCCAAGAATTTGTTTTGATTATGGTTTACATTTCCTTAGGCATACCTAGCATAGAAAAAGGGAGTCTCCAAGAGACTCATGAGCTCGACCTGGAGATTTGGGACGATATCCCGACTAATAATAAATGGCCTCTTTGCTGGGTTTCCTTTCTTCCACATATACATCTCCTTGGAATATCTCAGGGAGAAGGATTTGAGCATTTCTGACTAGATATTACCAAGAACCTTCTCTTCCCCATCATGTCTCTTCAACAAGAGGAGATGCCGGGTGGCACAAAGAATGGGAAGGTAAGGGACGCGTGGGTGGCTCAGTGGGTTAAAGCCTCTGCCTTCAGCTCAGGTCATTTTCCCAGGGTCCTGGGATCAAGCCCCACATCGGGCTCTCTGCTCAGCAGGGAGCCTACTTCCCTTCCTCTCTCTCTCTCTGCCTGCCTCTTTGCCTACTTGTGATCTCTGTCAAATAAATAAATAAATAATCTTTAAAAAAAAAAAAAAAAAAAGAAAGAAAGGAAGGAAGAAAGAAAAGAATGGGAAGGTAAATGAAACATTTCCTGAGAGCTGCCCAGTGTATGCTGGGTGTCTCTCAGGCACTTTCTCCGGTCCTCACGATATTTCATTTGGAAGGTGTTATTCGTTCCCATCTTAGTGACAGTGAAATGGGCCCAGACTAGGGAGACAGAGATTTTCCCCCAGGTCACCCAGCTGGCCCACTGCTGAGCTGGGATTCACAGCCAGCTCTGCCTGGCTCTGAATCTGGGACACACCAAGCTTCTCTCCCTTCTCTCCTCCCTCCCCAACTTCATTAATGTCCTTCTGTTCCAGTCCAGCTGCAGTGGCACTTCCTTCCTTCCTTCACTCATTCACCCAGCAAATGTTTTACTGAGAGCCAGGGTCTTTCTAGACACGGGGGATACGAGTGTGAGCAAGGAGCCAGAATGCTTGCTCTCACTGAATTCACATTCTAATGGCAGAGAGAAACAAACAAAGAAACCCCACCAATATCCTGCCCTCCCAGATCTTCTCCCTCATGGCATTTAAATCACTGGATTGTGATTACATGTGTTAATTTCATCTCTCTGATGCTCAGTTACAAGCAACATAAGGGAATTTTGCTCCAGGCATATACTGTACTTGGCATATAGAAGGTGCTCAATAAATGAGCGAGAGTTTGTATTTATTAAGCATTTACTCACACAGGAACTGTCTTTCAGGGATTTACCAGGCAGGCTTTAACTCGTTTCATCCTTCTAACATCCCTCGGAAGTCTGTACTTTACTACACTCGTTTCACAGATGAGGACCGAGGGGCAAAGGGACTTGCCCCCAGCTCCCCAGCATCAGCAAGCCCAGCAGTTCGCACAGTTGCTGGCACACATGGAGAGGTTTGAGTTGCGGTGGCAGCTGGGGGCTGTTGTCATTGCTGCTAACCACTGAAAGGCCCTGAGCCATGCATGTGCTGTTCTAGAAAATGACTTGGAGAGCCCTGTTCAAGGCAGATTATAGCCAGACAGGAGAAAGGAAGGCCAACTGAGCACACTGCAGGGGAAAGTTTGCTTCTGGTTTATTTAGAAGCCGTTGCAGATCCCTCCAACCTTGCCACTCCCCCCCCACCACCACCCCGGCCCAGGCTTTCAGGAGGGTTCAAGTTGTACCAGCCCCCCCCCACCCCAACACACACACACCCAACCCTCAGACCCTCCAGGTCATCCTCTGTTCACTTCTGCCCTCCTCCTTCTTGCTACCTGGGAGAACTTGGGATAAAGCCACAGTCCCACAGCAGGGGGCCCCATGACCCTAGGATCCTCAAGGAGAATCTTAAAGGGTACCTGCTCATGCCCAGTGCCGCCTATGAGATGGATGGGTTTGTGCTTCGAGACGGCCCACTCTCCGGGACACAGATGACTGCTGGAAAGGTAGGCGCTTGGCTCAAATGACTCACATGTTTAGTGAATGGGACACCAGCAGTCAGGAACACAGGCAGCTCCAGGGCTGATGTGGCCCTTTTTTACAGTGGGCTCCAAGGAACACAGAGGAACAAAGACAACAGGCCACATGCCCCAAGGGATGGAGCTCCTGGTTCCAGTCACTCTGGGGCTTGGCATCCTGTCCTCCAATTCCATCGACTCTTCCTGTGTCCTTTGTGTCCCCTGTGTCCTTGGTGCTTATGCCCATCCAAGTACGCACATTCCCTGCAACCGGGGATGGGAGTCAAGATATTTTTAATCACTTCGGCTCAGGTACAGCTCACTGACCAATCAGAAGGAGCAGCAGGTTTAGCTCTGCTGGGAGTTAACTCTGTGGTTGCCAGATCATGGCGGGGGGGGGGGGGGGGGGGGGGGGGGGGGGGGGGAGGGGGGGGGGGGGGGGGGGGGGGGGGGGGGGGGGGGGGGGGGGGGGGGCAAGGAGCTGGCACGGTAAGAAGTGGGTGTGGTGGAAAGAGGAGGTTCAGAGGGCCTGGGGCTATTTATCAATCAGCCTTTCAATATTTCCAGTATTTCAGTATTATCAGAACCGATACAGCAGTGTTGGTACATTCAGGTTAAATATCGGCCTGGCCTTTAACCAAAAGACATCCCCTTCCCAGCCTTGGAGGCTGCGGCCACTGACCAGCTCTGGGATGAGCCTGGGGATCCATGAAGCTTCTGAGTCGGAACCTTCCCCAGCATCCCAGCCCACACAGGCTGGGTCTCCTCCAGTCCGTCTGTCGCCCATCCCCATCCCTGGACCAGGTCCTCCTTGATGCTCAGAGGTTGCAATCTGGAGGCCAGGGGCCATTATCAACTTTGCAAACATGCTGTATTTGCTCCATATGGTGCTTCTTAAAAGTTCAAGTTAATGCACTATGTTTAAAAAAATCACAGAATGTCAGATAAAAATTTATACTTCTGGCTCCTTTGAAAAATCACAAGTTACAGCAACACTGGACATACGTCCCTGTGGGCTGAGCAGTGGTCACCCCCTGCAGATAGGGACAAGACTTCCAGTCCTCTGCAGTCCCTGCCACTCCCTACTGTCTCATACCATGCTTCCTTTTCCCCTCCCCACCGGGTCCCTGTAGGAATGTGGGTTTATGACCCCACTCAGACCCCCCACCCTCTCTCCCTCTGGTCCACCAGCTGAGAACTTACACATGAACACAGCCCCTAACCTCCTGAATGAGTTCATTTGGCTCAGGGTCAAACGCATTCAGAAATAGGTTTGAAGCTACAGTGTCCCCACCCAGGATTAGCCCTTGATTTCCAGAGTCCCCAGGTCATCTCCTCCACCCTGGGAATCACGCTTCTACAAGATCCTGGCAAGATTCCTCTCCCCACTAGTTCTCACGGTCGAGGTTCCATCATGCCTTCTGCTAGGTGAGCCTGGATTTCTAAGTTTCCTTCCACTTCGGATCCTGCTCTCACAGATTGTTCAATCACAAGAACAAAATAATAATGAACTATCGGACTGTGACTGCCACCTCGAATCGAACATGGACTGTCCCCCAAGCATTGCGCTAAGTGTCCTGTATCACATCATTGAGTCTCTGCCATGGCCGGGCGGGGGGCGGGGGGAGAGTTATTAGTACCCTGGTATTTCAGATGAGCCAACTGAGGCTTAGAGAGGTAATGTATTCAAGGTCTCAAAGCAAGAAAATGGGAGAGCCAGGATTGAAATCCAAGTCTGCCAGGCAGCTGAGTGGGGACCCCGGCGTGCCACCTGGCTGCCTGCCTGCTCGTCAGCCTCCCCAGAGGGTCTCCCACTTGACGGGGGAGTGGGGGTCTATAGACGATGGCAACCTTCATCTCACACAAGCACAGCCCCGTCTGGGAACGGGCTGCTGGGGGATCTCTACCTCCACCCCCAAGCCAGAATCTTCACCACGAATACCCAACCTCCAGGCGCAAAGGATGGGCAGATCCCTGCTCAGCATCACTGCCTCGTCACCTGACTCCAGGCGCAAGCAGCTAAGGAGGAAGGAAGCACAGATCAGAAACCAAAAGGAAGAAAAAAATATCTTTAAACATCTAAGTCACAGCCTAAAATAGCCTTTCTCGGTTTGAATGGGCTGTGTGGCTTTGTTCACAGGTGGGCTGAAATTTGGCTGTGCTGAGGCAAAGCTGCAGGAAATCGGGAAGCTGGATTTAAGCACGGAGGCCGAAAAAACGCACACCAACATCAGTCAGAGGAGGAATAAGAGCAACCTGGAAATATGGACTGTGTCATCCCTGGAATTTACAGGCCACAAAAGCCCCTGAAGGCACATTTCCCAGGAGGCAGAAGGGCCAGGTAAAATTGAAGATCCCAGTTGGAAACACCGTCAGAACACAGGGAAGTTACAAACAGGGGCTCTGGGGTTGACTGTGTGACCTCAGGCAACTGTCTTAACCTCTCTGAGTCTCTGGTGCCATGTGCATTTCATGGCCTGGCTTAATGGATTGGCTCCCAGCACAACGTCCCCCACACAAGAAGTACAAGCTCTTTATTTCATTATTCCCATGAGAACAAATCATCAGAGTGACACCTCCCAAACTTCGGTCTTGAGCTGTCATAATTCTGCATGTCCACATACTACCTATAATGTGTGCATGCCATTTTTCTTCAACTCAGCGTGCCCTTTTCATAAATAAAACTATTTTAAAGTGAAACCCTGTAAGAGTGTGAACTCGTGGGATCAATGTGCAAATTATGTTTTTTTCTAATACACCTTAAAGTGAAAAAGCCAACTCCTAAAATAAAATTTTAAGACGTGCCCCCCAGTCGTCTCCGTTGAGAAGCTGGGGAGACACAGATACACATCTCCCTGGTGGGCCGGCCAATCGCTATTTGGCACTATCTGTGAAAAGTACAAGTGTTTCTTCCCCGGTGACCCACTTGTCCCACTCTGGGAATTTATCCTGGAGATCAACCTGCATACATAGGAAATAAAATACACATACAGGTTGCTCACTGCAGCACTATTTATAACAGCCAAAATATTTTAAATAAACCAAGTGTCGTAGGTAGGGAGCTGCTTAAATAAATCATAGCATAGCTACGCGGTGGCATACTGCTCAGGTAGGTATACGGAAGAACGCGTCTTCTGCACTAATATGGAGAAATCTTAAGGGCATATTTTTAAGTCAAACTGAAAACAACAACAACAACCACCACCACCAAGGTGCAGAAGCGTCTATAGTGCATGCTCCCTTCTGTGTGAGAAGGTGACTCGGGAAGCGTCTATAGTGCATGCTCCCTTCTGTGTGAGAAGGTGACTCGGGGTTAGAAAGTAACTATATTCTACAGTACCCATACCCACGTAGAAGAACTCTGGATGGATACACTGTAAGAGAAGCTAATAGAAGTGTTTATGGATGGAGGCAGAAGGAAACAAAATGAATAGGGAGCAGGACTTCTCTGAACAGATCTTTGCATAGTTCTGATGGAAAGTAGAATATTTAAGGGGTTCTCCACAAGGGGGAAAAAAAATCTCACAGTAGGTACCACCACGTGCCCAGTAACACGATGGCCCGGGGCATACCCCAAAGGGTAAACAAAATACCAAAGCTTCCCAAGAGACAAAGAAGCAGGGAAGCCTGGATGGAGGTTTGGGGAGCATGAAGCGGGTCACGTGAGAAGCTGTAATTACACACGTGGGCCCCGCCATTGAAAGGGCTAGGGGACTGTAATTTGGTGAAGATCTCTGATATTGGGGGCACCTGGGTGGCTCAGTGGGTTAAAGCCTCTGCCTTCGGCTCAGATCATGATCCCAGGGTGCTGGGATCCAGCCCCGCATCGGGCTGTCTGCTCAGCAGGGAGCCTGATTCCCTCTCTCTCTCTCTGCCTGCCTCTCTGCCTACTTGTGATCTCTGTCTGTCAAATAAATTAGATCTTTAAAAAAAAAAAATCTCTGATATCGTTCCTGGAGAAGGAAGTCAATCGAGCTGATCAGTCAATCAAGCTGATAACGCTGTGCAAAGGTTGGAGCCAGGTGAGTTGGATACGCCATGCCTTCTTCCAGGCTCCGCCCCTTTGCAAATAAGTAATTGATTGGAAGGCCGTGCTTCTGTTGTGTAAACTTGGGGAGAATTTTAAATAGGATTTCCTGCATTAAGAGGGGCACTGGAGTCCATGTCAATATTAGGGGTTAATTAACAGCCACCTTCAAACCTAACGCCCAGGCTCTGGAAGTTATTAGATTTTTGATGCTGGGGCCAGTTCCTTAACCCTTTTAAGTGTTCGCTGGCCTTTTGTCTGAAAGTGGGATAATAATATCTAATTCCTAAGTTGATGAGAGTTCAGTGAATGAATGTATGAAAACTGCCTAGTAGTCCCTGGTGGAAATAAACATTTAATACATGCTCACCGTTACCATTCATTCTCTGTCCATACCCTTTGTATTTAAATTCAAGCTTCTTTCTAAATGATTCACAACGCATTTCCTATATAATGATTAAGCATGTGAATCATTCACCTAAGATATAGGCAGTAAATATTTTCCCAGTTCTTCATTTGCCTTTTAATTTTGTTGTTCTTTTTTCAACATATAATAAGGCAAGTATGTGTGTGTGTATTTAAAGTGCCAATTTTTCCATTTTCCTTTACAGTCTGTGTCTCTGCTGTTAAATTTAGAAAGTCCTTCCCAGTATTTTCTTCAACATTTTACAGTTTCACTTTCTGCGCTGAAATCCGTACTTCCCTTGGAATTCATCTTAGCAGGAGCTCTGAGGAAAGACCTTCATTTTTTTTTTTTTTCTTAATGTGTAGCCAGTTGTAACAACAAACGTATGGGATGTATCTTCTCCCTGCTGACTTGAAATGCCTCTTTTATCGTATATCTCATCGAGCCTTTGTTCACTTTTAAATTTTCTCTTATGTTCCACTGATTTCTCTCTAGCCCCGCCTCGGTTCCCTGTTACTTTAATACGTCATAGTTTTATATCTGAGCATCTGAAAACATGCATTTTATACACACCCACCCCTACTCCCAGCATTACTGTCCGCTTTGAAAATGTTCGTGGTGAGGGGCGCCTGGGTGGCTCAGTGGGTTAAAGCCTCTGCCTTCGGCTCAGGTCATGATCCCAGGGTCCTGGGATCGAGCCCCGCATCGGGCTCTCTGCTCAGCGGGGAGCCTGCTTCTTCCTCTCTCTGATTGCTTCTCTGCCTACTTGTAATCTCTGTCTGTCAAATAAATAAATAAAATCTTAAAAAGAAAAAGAAAAAAAGAAAATGTTCGTGCTGATTCTCACCCACATTGATTTCCAACTTGTACCGATCTTGGCCAACCCTGCTTATTGTCCTTCCAGAAACTTGCCTACCTACAGCATCAGCCCAGTGGACAGGAGAGCGTCTGACCTCAGACTTCCAGCCAACGCTGAGGGAACCAAGGTCTGGTCAGTGGCGTGCAGTTTATGAAGGAAGAACCAGGCCAATCAGAAGTTGAATGAGAAACAGTGCAGCGTTGGGAGCTAGAGCTGAGCGAAGGGAGTGGGTGGGCGAGGTGGGTGATGTCAATTCCGGGTTAGCAGGGGATGGACGAGGGCGGGGGGGGGGTGGGGGGAGCCGGGGATGAATTTACAAGTATTTGAGTCCTTTATGTCCTTCCAGAAAACTTGCTTTTTCTAAACTTTTCTTCATTGCCACTAATGTTAAACTGGTCTTCTTTTCCAGGGTTTACATGTTATTTCAACAAATCTCAATTCATTAGCTACGTCAGTGGTTCCTAACCTGATGAGGCCATTCTCCGCAGCAAGCACATGAACCTCTCCCAGGGATGCATTTCCAGGCCTCCGGGTGAGACTCACAGCAGTGGGAAGCCACGATTTTCTGTGGGCCGTTGCATCGCTTAGATTTCCACAGAACCTAGTGAGCAGCTCAGAACTAGTAAAACTGGCCCAGCTCTCCTGGGGGCAGCCATGGGCTGGACGTGAGTCCCAGCCATGTCCTTCGAGTGGGGCATAGAGTCTGAGAGTCCCCACAGTCCCCACTCACTACTCGCTGGCCCAGGAGTCACTCGTGCTGGATCCCAACACCGACTGGGACAACAGCGGGAGACCATATGAAACAGCAGGTGCACATATGCACTGAGGTTCAGAGAGAAACAGAGACCCACCCTCGGGCAGAAGAGGGTGGCCTCATTCTCACGGCAAACAGGAGTCACCTTCCTTCTTCTGGAAGGCTGCGTGCACTTACAAGCCAACTCCAACCCTAAGTGGTCTCAATATCTCAACCATGCAATAGGCAGGCTGGGTCCCAACTTGGTACCTGAGTCAGCAGAGCATGAGAAGCCCCAACCCTGCCAGCAGGTGCGGGAGTCCATACTCCACGAAGAGGAGATTTCGTAGGTATTTAAAGGGTGAGGCTCCTGGTAGGGTTATCTGGATTCAAAAGCCAGCTCCCCCTGTCTGTGTCCTTGGCCATGTTGCTTAAAGGCTCCATACTTTGTGTTAACTCGGGATAACGGTGATATTTATTTTCCGGGGATGGTCATGGGGTGTAAGTTCCCTAAAGCCTTTAAAAGAGTTGCGTGACACACAGCAGGTACTCAGTAAATAATACCAGATCTTATTATTAATGATTCATTATTGCTGACCAGGGCATCCCTATGTCGACTGAGTTGTAACTTGTCCCAATAAACCCCATAGACATTCCCACCTCTTGAACTTTGATCTGGGTTTCCTACACTGATTTCTTCTACTCAAGCAAGAGCCCATTCATTTATTTATCTGTTTAGTCACCAGATATTGGTTGAGTGTATCAGGTGCTTGAGAAGCAGAATCAGACATAGGGTCTGCAGTCATGGGCTCCCAGCCTCATTCCGAGGAAACGAGAAAGAATGACAAAAAAATGTACACTTCAGACGACAGCAGAGAAGCTCTCATTGCTTCCAGAGTTTCATTGAGGGGCTCACAGCTGGGCAGACAGGTCTGGGTGACTTCCCTAAGAAGTGAAGTGTGAGCTAGGATCTGAAACCTGGAGAGAAGTCTCTGTCCTCTGTCCCGGCCCCAGGGAGCGCCAACCCACTGCATGGGGTCCCGCTTCAATCCAGGTAGACACCTGGTGACACCGTCCCACAGTCATCTGTCTGACTTCAAGCTCTGCCTCAGCCTCCATTCCCTGTCCCCAGCTCAGATGCCTCAGCCAGGAGCCCCCAGATCTGGGGAGAGGGAATTTAGTAGAGAGCTCATAAGTCAGACTCCAAAGCTAGAGAATCTGAATTCAATCCCAGCTCTGTTACTTGTCAGCCTTGAGCAAGTTACTTATGCTATATGAGCCTTGCTCTTCCCACCGGTAGAATGGAGTCAAGAGCTTCATGTGGAGAGACACTACATCAGACTCGTATGCCCTGCACGGCAAGGCTGCCTGCCTGGCATCGAATCCCAACACAACAACTTCCCCGCTGTGTGGCTTTGGGCAGGTTACCTAACCTCTCTGTGCTGCAGTGTCCTTGCCTTGAACGTGGGAATGATGACAATAGCTCTGCATGCTCACAAAAAGTTAAGGAGTTAACATGTGTAAGAGATTGCTCAGTGAAGACTATGTGTCTGTTGAATAGAATAAGGAATGTTCCCGGCCTTCTAGGTCTCTGAGGATTAATGAAGTCATGATTATGTGTTGTGCTGTAGCACAGTGTCATGAAACCATAAACGTTAACTTAAAATGAAAACTCCATCTGTGACCTTGGGCAAGTCACTCCAGGCTCTGGTCTCAGTTCTCCCTTCAGAAAACAGTGGGGCTAATAGGGCATTCCCCAGGGGGCCTTCAGGTTCTGACAACCTCACGGTCCCGGCCCTTCAGAGTCTGCCCACCTCTTCCTGGGGAGGTCGCCATGTGATTTCATTTTTCTGAGCGGACAGCCGTCTTTCAGGAACCAGCCACATGGCCACAGGTCGCAGCCCGGCAGTATGTAAATCCTCCATCAGCCACAGCACAAGCACACACCGCCTTGCCCCTCGCCGTCCTTCCTCCCTCACTGGTGTCATCAGTCCACAGAGGGAGAAGCACCCCCTCTCCCTGCTGAGTGAGGGTCGCCCAAAAGCAAGACCAGGACACAGGGGTCACTCAAGTTGCAAAGATGCTGTCAGTTTGATTTCTGGATGTGAAGCATGGTGCCCAGCTTCCTGACAGCTCCCTCTGCCCCGGGAGCCCTCGGTGTACCCAAGCCTGCATTTCAGAGGAGCAGAAAGAACCTTCATGCCGAAGGACGTGAGGGAGACTGTTGAAGCCAATGCCTGCCAGGCCACCATCAGCACCCGGGACTCTGGGCCCCAACAGACCCTAGAGATTCTTATCCTAATGAACCTTATCACCAGAAACGAGGATCCTAAATCATTAGGTCCATAGAGACCAGAAGCCTAACTGACGAAGCTGAGTTCTAGACATGCTGGTCCGCTCTTCTTGACCAAGAACATCACTGGGACGCCACTGTACACCACAGTTATGGAAGCCACGATGGGCCTGCCACGTGCCCACACATGATCGTGTGCAGTGATCAAACAGCAGATTCTGACCGCCCCCCCCCAACATAGATTCATAGATTCCAGTGGGGGAGTAATAATTACAGCTGCGGGGGGGTTGGGGCATCAACCACCCAAGCAGTTGAAAATATGCATGGGAGGGGTGCCTGGGTGGCTCAGTGGGTTAAAGCCTCTGCCTTCGGCTCGGGTCATGATCCCAGGGTCCTGGGATCGAGCCCCACATCAGGCTCTCTGCTCAGCGGGGAGCCTGCTTCCCCCTCTCTCTGCCTGCCTCTTTGACTACTTGTGATCTCTGTCTGTCAAATAGATAAATAAATAAATAAATAAATAAAATCTTAAAAAAAGAAAAAAAAAGTAAAGAAAATACGCATGGGAAATTTGACTCTCCCAACAGTCGGTTAGGCTACGGATGACCTGCTGGCCAAAGCCTTATGCATAACATCCAGAGTTGATTAACCTGTATTCTGTATGTTACATGTATCATACATTATATTCTTATAATAAAGTAAGCCAGAGAAAAGAAGATATTATAAAAACAAATCACAAGGAAGAGAAACTACATTTATGGTACTGAACCGCAAACAATCATGCGTTAAGTGTTCACCCGGACCCGTCCCATATTGTTCAAGGCTCAAAGGTATTAGTATGAGAGTGACAGCTAACATATGTCAGGCACTGTCCTAAGAACTTTACATATAATTAACACACCTGACCCTCACTGATCAAGTAAAATAGATCGGTTATTATCCCTATTTCACTGAGGAGGCAACTAAGGCACAGAGATATAAAGTCACTGGCCCAAGGTCACACAGCTAGTGATTTGGATGCTGAATCTGGGCTCTTTGTCACCAACATGTAAGTAAATGTAAAGTCACCCTGTGATTGGGACAGCAAGGAGAGGTATGTGGTGCTCTAAGAGTTAAAACTTGGGGTGGGAGCACCCGGGTGGCTCAGTGGGTTAAAGCCTCTGCCTTCGGCTCAGGTCATGATCCCAGGGTCCTGGGATCGAGCCCCACATCGGGCTCTCTGCTCAGTGGGGAGCCTGCTTCCCCCTCTCTCTCTGCCTGCATCTCTGCCTACTTGTAATCTCTGTCTGTCAAATAAATAAATAAAATCTTTAAAAGAAAAAAAAAAAAAACTAGGGGGACCTCGACCTGGTCAGGGAGGTCAGGGAGGGCTTCCCTGACGAGGTGATACTTGAGCTGTGGTCTGGAAGGTGATTTTCAAGTCAAGCAAGGTTCTTAACCCTGGATGCACAGTAAAGTCTACTGGGAGGCTTTGAATCAATCAGAGAGTCTGGGATGGGCCCAGACACCGGTACCGGGGTCTACAGCTCCAGAGACGAATGAGATACACAACCAGAATGGAGCCTCACTGAACTCAGGGAAAGAAAAGAGACAGGAGCCCAGCACAGAGCGCGGCAAATGCAACCACCTAGTGTGGGGGAGCAGGGAAGACCCGAGGTTTCGAGGAGGAAGTTCAGGGGCGAGGAAGGGCACGGTCAGTGAGGGGCTGGAGGAGCGAGGGACCACAGCATCGAGGGCCTCCTGGTAGGGTGATCCTACAATTTCTCTTCCAAAGGGGACTCTGAGAAAAAACAGGGGCACAAACCCTATGAGATTCCAATGCAACTGCACAAGCAGGTATGCGGATGGGCCAGCAGGGCAAAGGAAGGGAGACGTGTGACCTCCCTGCTTAGCAGCCTCATCGCACTGTCAGCTTTGCCTCAAGACCAGCTGGAAGCCACTGACATGTTTCTGGCAAGGATGATGACATGACCACATCTGGTTTTTGCAGTGTGGAGGTGACAGGCTGGTGGGACAGAGAAGAAGCGAGGACGCAGAGCCAGAGGCTACTGGTCTGGGGGCGGGGGTGAAGGAGCCTGGGCTGAGGTCCCGTCTCAGACTCGGCTTCTTATTAGTCACATGACCCGGCAAGTCCGCTAACTTCTCTGTAGGATGGGCCCAGAAAGAGGATCTTTCTCCTGGGTGAGGTTTCAGTGAGTTCGTGCACATAAATCACTTAGAACAGTGCCTGGAATGGGATAGGCATTATATAAATGTTAGCTATAAATACTAGCCAGGAGGTGCGTGAGGAGATGACAATGGAGAGAACAGGCGGGTAGGAGAAGTCTAGGAACACAGAAGCAGAAGCCCCAAGAGCGGACCATTGCTCAGCAGGATTCTGGAAAATCACAGCTGAAGGGTGGAGAAGAGCAAAGACAGAACGTTGCATGAGGGAGGGCTGAGCTACAGATTTAAGGAGCAGAGCCTGGACCGCAAAGGCAGGACTGAAGGCAAAACCAGGTCCAAGATTCTGAGTCAAGCACTTACATAATATGCCAGGCGTTGTGTTAAGCTTTTTGCATACATGACCTTATTGAATACTCACAACTTGTTTAATACAACAGGAAGTAGGCACGTGACCATCCTCATCTTGAAAATTTAGAAATGGGGGCACAGCCAGGGTAAGCCCCTTATCTAAAGTCACACAGCTAGTAAGTAGCGAAGCTGAGCTTCGAACCCAGGCAGGCCGGCTCCAGGCACACTCCTTTCTTTTCTTTTTAAGATTTATTTATTTGAGAGAGAGAGAGCATGAGCAGGAGGGGCAAAGGGAGAGGGAGAGAGAATCTCAAGATGACTCACTGCTGAGCACAGAGCCTGAGGAGGGGCTCGACCCCAGGACCCTGGGATCTTGACCTGAGCCAAAGCAAGAGTCAGATGCTTAACTGACAGAGCCCCCCAGGCACCCCAGAGTCCATACTCTCAACATGCAAGACCATGAACCTGAGCCCAAACATTTCCCTCTGCCCTCATTCCCAAACTACCGCTAAAAATGCAACCCCCCCCAAAAAAAAATTGTTTAAAAATAGGAGAACCCATTTCGGCCCAGAATTCAGGGGAAGGTGCCATGTAAATGCCAAAAACACTTCACGTGTTTTTCAGTATCTGGAAACAGTGAGATCTGAACAGGCCTGGTTCTCCCAGTTCAGAAGAATTAGAAGAGCAAGGCCTGATAATGAGGGTTGTTGACCAAACACAAGAAGCCAAGGGGAGCCCTTGAAAGTGTCTATGCAGCCCCTGATAGCCAGAGGCACCTGATAATCATCAGAGTGACGAATGACCCCCCTCTCAAAGCCTTCGGAAGAGGCCAGGGCCTGCCAGGGCCACGGCCCATCACACGGGACTTGGAGAATGATAGAACAGCAGACGGCAGGGGCAGCACCTGCTTCCCTACCGGGCAGGATCCAGAGCTAGGGCAAGCCAGTGCTCCAACCGGTTTCAAGCTCCATCCAGCCGCCAGGATCAAGGGAACTCTGCATACTTTTAAGGCTCTCCCGCAGTGGACCGCAGCTCCCTCTGTCCTCCCCCAGAGAAGGCTCATTTGACTAAATCTACATTTTCTCTTCTCCCTTTAGAAGGACGATGGTGGGGTGGGTGGGAGGGCGGGGAGCGGCTGGGGGGCTCAGTCTGTTAAGTGTCTGCCTTCAGCTCTGGTCATGATCCCAGGGTTCTGGAATCGAGCCCCACATCCGGCTCCCTGCTTGGTGGGGAGTCTGCTTCTCCCTCTCCCTCTGTGGCCTCTATCTCTCTGTCTCTCTCTGTCTTTCTCTCAAGTAAATAAATACGAAATCTTTAAAGAAAAAAAGAAGAAGAAGGAGGAGGAGGAGGAGGAGGAACAGGAGGGTGGGAGAGACCTTCCATGGACAGTTCACACCTACAAACGTAGAGGTTTTAACCTGTGGCGCACAGCACCCCAGTCCCCAAAAATGTGCTTGAAATACACCACAGTTGTCATTCTCAGGTTATCTGTCAACATCTAAATTTAGAAGATTCAGACTTCCCTTGAAAAATGAAAAAATCTGCTGGACTTTGGCCTTTTAAAAAAGCAGGAATTAAAACAAAAACAAAAACAAAACTGGAGTGGGGTAGAGGCTTCTCCTCCCAGAAGGGGTGCACACACACCCCAGACGGACACTCTGACTCATTTACTGATCTGCCAGCCCCCCCATCCCCCGCTGGTTTTGAAGTTGGAAATCTTGATATATAAAATGGAATGCGTCCTTCCAAAGTCAGGCGGGCCACAAACAGAACACTGAGGAAAGCGTAGGAGAAAGGAAAGAGAGGGTCAGGGCGCCTGGGTGGCTCAGTGGGTTAAAGCCTCTGCCTTCGGCTCAGGTCATGATCCTAGGGTCCTGGGATCGAGCCCCACATCAGGCTGTCTGCTCAGCAGGGAGTCTGCTTCCCTTCCTCTCTCTGCCTGCCTCTCTGCCTACTTGTGATCTCTGTCTGTCAAATAAATAAATAAAATCTTTAAAAAAAAAAAAAGAGAGAGGGTCTACCGGATAATTCTATTTGTGCAGACTTCAAAAGAAGGCACACGGTTTTCCAAAGCAGTGGCCCCATTTTACATCCCAGCAACGGTGCACGAAGGCTCCAATTTCTCCACATCTTTGCCGACACGTGTTGTCTTTTGGGTTTGTTTTGCTAACAGTGACCCTGACCAGTGTGAGGTGGCATCTCATTGTGGGTTTGATTCGCACTTCATGACCATGAGTGACATTGAGCGTTTTTTGTTTTTCCATGTGCCTGTGGACCATGTGTAGGTCTTCTCTGGAGAAAAGTCTATTCGGGTCCTTAGCTCATTGGGAGGGTCCTCACAAAATTTAAAAAAAAAAAAATAGACCTTCCATCTAATCCAGCAGTCCCATTTCTGGATGCTTATCCAAAAGAAATGAAATCAGGATCTTGAAGGGATATCTGCACCCCCATGTTCACGGCAGCGCTATTCCCAATAGCCAAGACGTGGATGCAGCCTGAGCGTCCAACAGACGGATGGATAAAGACAGTGTGGCATATACAGGCAATGGAATCTTATTCAGGCTTTCAAAAAAAAGGAAATACTAATATATGGGGCGTAGCTGACCTGTGAGGACGTGATGTCCATGAACTAAGCCAGACACGGAAAGACAAATACTGCCTAATTCCACTCAGATGAGATGTCTAAAACGGTCACACTCATAGAATCAAAGATGAGAATGATGATTGCCAGACACTGGGGAGAGAGGCGGCAGGGGAGTCACCAATCAATGGGCATCAGGTTTCAGTTAAACAATACAAATAAGCACTAGAGGTCTGCACAATATCGTGCCTGTGGTCAGCAGTACTGTTTTGTGCTCTTAGAAGTGTGGTAAGGGGGGAGGGTGTCTTAGGGGCGCAGTCGGCTAAGCGTCCAACTCTTCATTTCAGCTCAGGATGTGATCTCAGGGTCATGAGATTGAGCCCCACGTCAGGCTCTGCACTCTGTGCGGGGTCTGCTTGGGATTCTCTCTCCCTCCCTCTCTGCCCCTCCCTCCCCTGCTCATGCTCTCACCCTCCAAATAAACAAATAAATAAATAAAATCTTTTTAAAAGTGTGTTATGAGGGTAGATCTTATGTTAAGTGTTCTTTCTGAAATATAATGAAATGAAATGAAATAAAATAAAATGACAATAAATAGTTCAACAGAAGGAAAAAAAAAGCCAGCAAACTCCTGCTGGCCTGGGTCACTGTTCTGATGGAAGGTGTTGGGTTGGGGGAAGTAGAAGGAAACCCAGAAGGGCTTCTGGTTCCAGAGAAATGTTTGCTGTGTGGGAATTCATCAAGATGGATGCTTTCCATGCACCATAAACGGTTTTAAAAAACTTTGTGACCCCTGCAGACTAGAACCAGCACCTTTAATTCCAAATTCTAAATTCTCAGAATCTGATCGGTCCAGCTTGGGACAGACGTCCACATGCATATGGAACAAACAGGGCCAAGGCTGTTGGGTCCCAGAGCTTCGGGGGATGCATATCTGGAAAGGCAGATATGCAGAGAAGAGGGTTGTCTGCTTTCGGGAGATTGTCTAGGTGGACACAGCTGAGGTTATGAGGCAGTCTGAGGTACTGAGTAAGAACATGGCCCTGGGGGCCAGACTGCCTGGGTTCGAATCCTGGCTCTACCATTCACAAGTCATGTGACCTGGGCAAGTCACTTAGTCTCTGAGTGCCTCAGTTTCCTCATCTGTAAAATGGGGGTGATAACAATGGGATTATCTGGAGCATGAGGAAGAATAAAGAATGATTCTACATAAAATGCTTAAAACAGAATTAGATCTATGAATGCCGGCTCTTGGATGTTACTGTATTTTAAATATACCGTATTGAGAGGCGCCTGGCTGGCTCAGTCAGAAAAGTGTGCGACTCTCGATCTTGCGATCGTGAGTTTGAGCCTCATGTTGGGTGTAGAGATTACAAAAAAAAAATAAAAAATAAAACTTAAAAAAATTAAAATTAAAATACTGCATTTAGAAATCCTAGAATTCCAGGCCACTGGAGGTAGGGGGAGCCATTGGGAATACAAAAAGTTAGAGACAGTAGGGAGACTAGAAATGAGGGCTCTGGACTCAGGGACTGAGCCTTTCACATCCCTGCAGGCTGCCTCTCTCCACGGTCATCTGCCTTTTGATTTCTCTGCTTTCCTCAAGCCCTCAGGCTCCACAGGCTAAATCTCTGGGAAATTGCCTTTATCAGGCTCTGAGGTTGGTCCGCCCCCCACCACAAGAAGCCAAAATAATTCATAAGACGGGACATCTGCAACTCATTCAAATCACGGCAACCCTGCCCCTTCTGCACAGGAGAAACAGTTGGTTTCTGTTCTCAGGATGCCACACATCACGGATTTGCTTTTTCCTCCACAGCGGGAAGCGCTGTGCCTTTATGACAGCGAGACACAAAGGGGTATGGAGAAGCAATTCTTTCTGACTTCCCCATGGTGGCTTCTGCACGGCACGAGCCTCGGCAGGCACACGGCCAAGGGGAGCAGAGGGAGCGCGGGGCACTTGCTCCACGGAGGTTGAAGAAGCACCCTTCATCACACGGCCATCCTTGTATAAGACTCTCCCTCCAAGCAGCGCATGGGAGCTGTCAATGTATTTCCATTTCGTGGCAAGCACGACAGATACATGCCATACCAACAATAAGCCGGGACTTTGGAAACTCGCCCTCTAAGACCTGAGAGGACCGTCAGTGGTGAGAATATTAGCGTGCTTTCTGTGTCAGGCATGGCACGAAGCCCTTACCGTGGATTAACTCATTTGACCTTCACTTGATCCTCTTTTTACAGATGGGGAAACTGAGGCAGAAGTCAGGTCACTGGCCCAAGATGATCCCGCCAGTAAGTCAGTGGCACCTGCGGTCTTCAAACACAACCACTTGGGTTTCGTAGACACAGTACAATTCTGCCTTTCACTGGTTTCCAAACTCAGCTACCCATCAGAATTACCTGAAGGACTTTAAAATGCCTACTTCCTGGCTCTTGTCTGCATTTTTTCAGGTGAAGTCTGGTTTTAGCAGGCTCCCCAAATAATCTGTAAGCCTGCTAAAACCAGACTTCAACCAAGCCCTCAAGCGACCTGTATTCTGCAAAGCACCATTTACAAACCCTGTTCTGCAAAGTACCATTTAAAAATCGCAGTGGCGATGTGTCGTTTTGATACGCCAAACCTCTGTGCTTGCTTGCTTGCTTTCTTGCTTTCTTTCTTTCTTTTTTTTTTTTTTTTTTTTAGCAATGCCTCATTTTCCCTTTGAAAGCCATCCCACCCAACTGTGTTTACCATGTTTATGCTTGGAGGGAACAGTGTAAAGACCCAAGCAAGGGCTACTTAAGTGACGTGAACTTGACCAAACAATCTTTTTTCTTCCAGAATATGAATTTAAAACCAAAGAAACACAAGAACCAGAATCAGATACAGCTGGCCTGATCATTCTGGTTTTCTCCCAGTTCTCTAAAGTACATCATAGCTTTTCCAAAAAATTCCTTTCTAACTTGAGTTAACCAAAGCAGGCTTCCTTTGCACACAACCAAACACCACCAGTGAAAGAGCCACCAATGTGGCAGAAACCCACATCTCGCCCAGATATCACCCATTCGGCATCCATGGCAACTGATCTTTGCTCCACTGAGATGGGGAGTTAATATCCTTGGACAGCAACCCATTGGTTTGGCCTGCTCTTCTTTAGCCCGAACAGATGGTCACCTGTTCTGATTCTGTCCTTTGAAGCTATATTAAAAAAAAAAAAACCAACAACAACTATACAACAGCCCTTTGGATATTTAAATGGCCTCGGAGCTAGACAGGCCAACCCTCAGAGCACCTCCAAGCCCCCCTGTAAGGCGTTCTTTTGGCATTAGGTAACACACATTCTGATGACCGAACACTTCTGTTGTGAATGCAGACATCAGGGACTGCAATGTTACGTAATGTAAATAGAATGTATCTTCCGCGGAAGGATGCGGTTTCCCATTGAGACAGGTGATAGATCGGTCAGACATACTGCCTGCCTGCCTGTCCTGTTAGACTGAATTACACCTGACGTTATTCATCCTTGAGAGATACAGATGGGTCTCCTTTGAGCCAGGTGATGGTGAGATCTTACCATGATGCCTAGAGAGAGGCTGAACCCTAACTGTTGCTCCACCTCCTGGAAGGAGCTAGTCAGGCTCGGAGCATCAGAGCTGAACTATAGGGTGACCCCCGTTGGTATTACGTGAAACTGAACAACCCAGGCTCTAAGAAGAGTGCAGTACATGGTTGTGTTGCTTTATCTGAGCCAAGGAGACCAGCCAATGCCATAGGAGGAGGCAGGCCTTCTCTCTAAAACGGGGCTGTCTTATTGCCCCCAGTGCGGAAGTGGGAAATAGGCAGAGCTGGGACTTCCACCTTCTCTGGGGCCACAGGTGAATCGGCCCAGGCTCCTCAGGCCCGGCATCTTATCTTACCAGGGGCATCTGAAGATTCTCATCTGGGGATAAGCTGGCTCCCAGCTGGTGGGAGACCTTAGGTTTGACCACATCCAGAAGCAATGGAAACTTGCTGACAGTTCTACTCAAGCCATCATGCACATGTGATTTTAACTGAATTAAGTGGGAAGACGGAGTCCACGCGGGAGGTGAAGTGGCACCCGAAACAGGCGAGACTGGAAAAACCAGTTAAAGAATACCGCAAAATCATCCCCAGAGCTCTGCAGGCAACAGTCTGGAAGGAGACAGTGAGCAGAACTGACAAGTGGCCACGGAAGTATGTGGAGAAAATGTAGCCTTTTGTTTTTACACGTGTGTGTGTTTGTATGTTTTCTGATACAGCGCGCCATAGGCAATGCTTTGTTGTCTGCTTTTTTCACCAATATCTCATGGCTTACATTTCCGTGTCAATAACATGTTAATTGCTGGGGCTTTTATTGACGTGTCCTTTGCCTATAATAAGGTACAGATTTGAAGCATACAGTTTCGTGAATTTTGAAAAATGCGAACACCAGTAAAGGCACCATCCCAGTCGAGACATAGAACATTTCCAGGTTTTAGCAGGCTGCCCAGATATTGTGACATTTTAATCACCGTGCAGCACCCAAATATGGATGCGTTTTACTTACATAAACCCTAATTGGCAGTCATTTAGGTAGTTTCGAAATTTCTGTTGATATGAATACTGATGCAATGAATATCACTTTAGCTAACTAAATTTGCATATCCTTAAATAATTCCTCAGCAAAAAAAAAATTGCTAGAATTGTAATTCTTGGGTCAAAAAGGATTAGGTTTAGTAATTATTAGGTTCAGGAAGTCATTTAGGCTTTTGATACATATTGATAATTTTTTCTCAAGAAGGATTATACTGATTTAGACGCTCACCAGGAATACATTAGAGTGCGTTTTTCCTCCTCTACCTCCTGCGTATGCTTTCTGCTTGAATCCTATCTCTTCTGATAGTATTACTAAGACCATGTTTTACATTTATGTGTGTTTTTGCAGTATATCTTTGCCCATTTTATTTTTAACCTGTGTTTTAAGTTTCTCCTACACATTGCCTAGAATTGTACGTTGTTTATCCAATCTGATATTCTTCAACTTTTAGTAGAGAATTTCAATCCCTTCACATTTGTTAGGTAACTGATATTATCTGCTGTCACTTCTACCATCTTAATTTGTACTTCCCAGAGTTTATAATTCCTTGCTGCCTTACTTTCATCTTGGTCCTGATATTTTGTTAAATTGACCAAAGCTTTGTTATTTTAACTCCTAGATTGTTTCTTTCACTTAAAAAAAAAAGTCTATTTGAGCCAATATGTCTATACCAAGAATTAAATAGTATTGAATACCTTATTTAGCATTTGTTAATCTAGACTCATTGCTTACTATAGTCTACTTTTTTTGTTTTAAAGATTTTATTTATTTATTTGACAGAGAGATAGAGATCACAAGCAGGCAGAGCAGCAGGCAGAGAGAGCAGGGGAAGCAGGCTCCCCGCTGAGCAGAGAGCCCGATGTAGGGCTCGATCCCAAGACCCTGAGATCATAACCTGAGCCGAAGGCAAGGCTTAACCCACTGAGCCACCCAGGCACCCCCATTTCTTTTTTTTTTTTTTCAGCATAACAGTATTCCTTGTTTTTGCACCACACCCAGTGCTCCATGCAATCCATGCCCTCTCTAATACCTACCACCTGGTTCCCCCAACCTCCTACCTCCTGCCCCTTCAAACCCCTCAGATTGTTTTTCAGAGTCCGTAGTCTCTCATGGTTCACCTCCCCTTCCAATTTCCCCCAACTCCCGTCTCCTCTCTAACTCCCCTTGTCCTCCATGTTATTTGTTATGCTCCACAAATGAGTGAAACCATATGATAACTGACTCTCTCTGCTTGACTTATTTCACTCAGCATAATCTCTTCCAGTCCCGTCCATGTTGCTACAAAAGTTGGGTATTCATCCTTTCTGATGGAGGCATAATACTCCATAGTGTATATGGACCACATCTTCCTTATCCATTCGTCCATTGAAGGGCATCTTGGTTCTTTCCACAGTTTGGCGACCATGGCCATTGCTGCTATAAACATGGGGGTACAGATGGCCCTTCTTTTCACTACATCTGTATCTTTGGGGTAAATACCCAGGAGTGCAATTGCAGGGTCATAGGGAAGCTCTATTTTTAATTTCTTGAGGAATCTCCACACTGTTCTCCAAAGTGGCTGCACCAACTTGCATTCCCACCAACAGTGTAAGAGAGATCCCCTTTCTCCACATCCCCTCCAACATATGTTGTTTCCTGTCTTGCTAACTTTGGCCATTCTAACTGGTGTAAGGTGGTATCTCAATGTGGTTTTAATTTGAATCTCCCTAGTCTACTTTTTTTAATTGAAGTATGGTTGCCATAGTTTACTTTTTATGCCAACTTTATTAGGTTATGCTGGTAATTGTGATCAAGCTAAGCTTATAATAACAAGATGTGGTAGCTATTGATTTTGTCAGCCCATAAAGCTTACCACCCCGCTCTTTCTTATAACAGACACTGCTCTCTGAGCCACAGGGATGTCATACGAAGCAGGCCTGATAAACTGTAAGAGTTCATTCTCCCAACAACAAAGGACCAACCAATCAGAGCCCTTCCCTGATTATGAATGCAGAAAGAAAGCCCACTTCCTCTGCTGGGATTTCCATTCTCCCTTGGGGTCAACGATCACCAAGTAGACAGACGTATTTATAGATGTGTCCTATCTACAGTAGGAGCAAAGGAGGCAAGGACAAACCAGGCAGGGTCCCCAGCAGGAAAGAGATGGCACACTTAAGAGAGTTTAGGGAGGTTTCATAAAAGGACCACTTGTTAAGATACAGGCATGGTACTGGGAAGCCAGAGGGGATAGTGCAGTAACTGGAGGTGAGTAAGAGCAAAGGGACAAGGGCAAAGAGTAGTTCCTGGAACCCAAGGAGAGAACCATGCAGAAAACACTGTCTTTAGAGGAGCAACAATCTTTGGTCAAAGGGTAGAGCCAAGACGACCCATGATAAATACCTAGACCACTCTTTCCTCACCTTCCAATCTCCTACTAGACCCTCGCTACTGGGCTGGGCCCAACCAGAAGTCAGGGGGTTCATGGAACCCCAAATGGCACAGTCCATATGGGTCAGCCTCTCAGGGAGAAAACACAGCGGATTCAGAATGGCAAATATGACAGCTGGCACAGCTGATGAGGGCCAGGGTGGCAGAGTATAAAATGGCCATGGCTTCCTCCATCCCTGAATGAGTCTTTGTAGTAGGACTTTGTCGCTCCTCCTTTCAAGAGGTGAGGCCTATTTCTCCACCCCTGAATCTGGTCTTAGCCATAACCAGCATGACACATTGAAGGCTGGAAGAACCCCTGTGCTTTGGGGATTTCCCTCTCCTGCTGTATTTGGAACTGCAGGCCAGTGTGTGGATGTCCCAAGGCCAGGCTGGTGGAGGAAAAGGACCTCATGGAAGAAAAACAAAGTGCCCCAGTCAACAGGCTGCCAACCGTTGGTCATGTTAGTGAGTCTATCCTAGGTGATCCAGCACCAGCGAGGTTGCTGGCTGACCAAGACCCCTGATAGAGCCAAACAAAGATCAGCCCAATAGACCCACATCAGAAGAATCACTCAAGTAGCTCAGAGAATCATGAGAAAAAACGTAATGACCATTGCCTCAAGCTGCTACATTTTGGGATGTTTTGTTACCCAGCAAAGCTAGCTGATAATTTGTACGCACCTTGAGGCATCGCGGCCTCTGTTCCGGTATCTCAGGCCCTTGTCCCTGAAGCTTATTCTATTCCCAACGTCCCTCCCATGAGCCAATCTGTCTTCCTATTGCTAATTTGAGTTGGATTTCTCTCACTTTCAATTAAAAAAAATTGTGAAGCTTTACTTTTTTTCTCTGTAATCTGATATAGTTTAAAATGCACAGAAATCCTTCATTCCTCTCAAGTTTAAGACCATTTACCCACAAAGCCTATAATTTTGGGAGAAGAAAAGTTTCTTGGGCAATGTTCTCATTTCTTTTTTGGTTACTCGCCTATTCTGGTTTCCAATTTCTTCCTGAGACAAAATTGGCAAGTCAGAATTTCCTAGAAAATCATCCATTTCAACCAGATTTTCAAACACATTTTTATACATATTCATACATTATATATATATAATATATATGTACTCTTTTTAATATGTACATTCTTTTTAAATCCTCTATTTTCCTTTTATTAAATCTTAAACATTTAGCTCATGATTTATCATTGTTAATATATTTCTTCATAAAGTAAGACTGGATTTAAAAACACAAACAGAGGGGGCGCCTAGCTGGCTCAGTTGGAAGAGTATGTGACTCTTGATCTCAGGGTCATGAGTTCAAGCCCCACACTGGATGCAAGGATTAAAAAATAAACCTTTAAAAAAATTTAAAAATCAAATAAAAACACAAAAGGATACACTCAGCATCTGTGTGTATCATCTTTAACTGCCCTGACCCAGTGATGTAATCAGGAGGACACGGGGTATAAAATGGGCTTTATTCTGCATCTTGACTATAAACAATAAGAAATCATTGCTAAAACCATAAAACGTTAAAGAAAGTGTCTTTAGACAAAGCAGCTAAAGAGTCCTTTTGTAATTTCTGTACTGCTGGCACAGAGCCCTTGCTCAAAAAAATTAGCTATTATCATTGGCTATTATTCCTTGGCAGGTCACAAGGTATCCTGCATCCCTTCTTCAGTAGGAAAGACTCATCCAGGTACTAATAATAATTCAGAAACCATTTGCTGAGTGCCTTTTTTTTGGGTCCCAGACACTATTCTGGATGTGACTCAAGCAGTCTCTCATTGAATATACACTGAAGAAAGAAAAAAAAAAAAAGAAGAACTATAATTTAGGTATTATTTCCCCCGTTTTAAAGAGATGAACTAAGGATCACAGAACTTGAATTATTTTACCCAGATCCATGGAGGAGTAAGTAAATGAGAGCAATGGAATTTGACACCAAGGTTTTCTGGCTCCAAAGTCCAGGCTCTTCTCTCAGACTTGGAGGTTGTGTGTCAAGTCACGGAAATGGAGACAGCAATTACCTCAGGAGGGCATGCTCCGGGCAGAGGACTGTAGACAATTATCAGCACATTCAAGATTCGGGGATAGAGAGAGTAATCGAAAGGCCCTCAGCTACTCATACCAAGGGCTTCCTATGTGGCGGGCCCTGGGCTAAACACTTTCGCACAATGTCTTTTTAATCTGCTTGCTGTGATGCTGTTGTGTTTGTTGTTAACTCTTTTCATTTTAAGGATGTTTAAAAAAAAATATTACAACAAACCTATGTGGCTGGTACTAATATCCTAGTTTACAGAGAAGGAAACTGAGACACAGAGAAGGAAAATGATCCACCTGAGGTCCCCCTAATGAGTAACTTCCAGAGTCAGGACCTGACTTCACCTATGTCTGACTATAGGTCCCACAGTCCCAACCACCAATGTCTTTGGACATGATCAAGAAATTGCCTAGCTTCCCATTTGTAGCTGGAGATGGCGAAGTCATATAGGAACATGGGGCAGGGGAAAAATGAGATGTGTCCTCCTGCGAGGTTGGCTACGACTCCCCGAAACCCCGAACTGACATCTGTGGGTTTTTTATAAGTCCAGCGGGATGGTCCCCAGGAATTCTGTTCTACCACTCAGGTCAACAGGATCTCAGGAGACTGACCGGAGACTCTTCCCCCATCACCCCATGAAGAGTAGAGTCTTATTTCTTTCCCCCTTGAATCTGAGCTTAGCCATTGGACTACTTTGTCCAGCGGGACATTATCAAACACAGTATATGTTTGGATCACACTCTCTTGCTCTTCTCGGAGCCCTGAAACCACCATGTGAACAAGCCAGAGTGAGCCAGGGGGAGGATGACAGGTTATGTGGAGGAGAACCAAAGGCCCAGGCTGACAAGCTGATCACTGCCAGCCATGTGAGTGGGGTCATCATAGATCATCTTGCAGACACAGCCGAGAACCCCTTAAATTTTGTGCCCAGGGCAAGTACCTCACTTGAGGCACTCTAGTTCTGGCCCCAAGACACAAGTCCCCTTTTCGCTTTCTGAGAAGATCTCTTGGGAGGCTGTGTATGTGGGTAGTACTCTAAATGCTGGGTAACTAGAATGGCATGTCTATGGAGGTACCAGAGACTTGGTCTCTCTACAAGGTCCAAGAGACAGCAGAATTGAGCGTTTCCAGCCAGGGGAGACCAAGACCATGACTGCAGATGACCAGAAGTTAACACCCAAGAACTCTGCCATATCTTAAGGTCCTCCATTTGGCCAATGCCTCTATGTATTGTCTATTCCCATTTGCATGGATTGGTTGGGTCAGTAGCTGAAGTCACTGGGACAGAGCCTGGTTCATGAACTTTCCTCAGGTGGCCTGATACGTCTAATGTGGACCTATCTGTAGAAAAACACCAACTACACAAAGTTCTACTAATGTCCAGAATATTCCCTGGCTCAGGCTGGGCTTCAAATAGCAGAGGGGTAGAAGATGGAGCCTAGCACGTTCTCTTTGCATAGATAGAGACCGTGCCTGCCTGCTCCATGAGTTCGTTGCACACCGGTTCCTCCAAGGTCACCCAGAAGGAGGGCATCCCTCCATGACTGCAGGAGTCTCACTGGCAGCCAAGCAAGAGCCTGGCCAGCTTGGTGAGCAGGTGTGGCCAGATCTTTAATCACATCTCCAGCCATGGACAGGAAAAGGTCAATGAACTGAGTCAAGCCAGTTGAGGAGTCTGGACAAATTCATCATCATTGGTGCCAGCTGACCGTCTTGGAACCGTGTCCAGAGTTAGAATCATTCCAAGTCGGCTGCCAAATCCTATGCATGCTGGCTGCAGAGAGTACTGCCCTCCCTCCCCAGCCCCGATGCAATGAATGGCGGGGCCGCTCCATTCATACTGACAGGGGTCTCCTGCCGCTTATGGAGCCTACGCACTCCTCGGAAGGCCTGCCAAGTGGCAGGCAGAGGGCCTGCTAACTCTTCAGACTTACGTGGTAGCCATCTGTCCTTGCCACCTGCCCAACATATATTCCCTGTTCTTCATTATCACTGCCATCATCATCCTCAAATGCTTGGCTCTCGCCATGAACCAGATACTTTTATAGATATGGAGACACTGGGCACTCCTAACAAGGTTAGAAGATGGGGACTATCATTTTATCCATTTTTCAGCAGAGGGATCTCAGGCACAGAGAGTTAAGTACTTTGCTTTGCCCAAGGTCACACATATCAGAACCTAGGCAAGCTGGCGCCATCCACAGTCCATGATTTTAGCCAGTACACTCTGCTTCCCTAATTCTCTGAGGGACCACGCCTCCCTGACTCTTAAAATCATGGGGTGGCCACATGGGGTTTCCTCGCCAGGGCGTAGGCACCTGACCAGACCTGGCCAATCAGCATAACCATCCTTCTGGCTCCAGGTAAAGTGCAGTATGATGATATGTTAGTTCTTGTCATGGATGAGACAGAAGACCATAGGTATCTCAGCCATCACCCTCCCTTAGAAGCAGAGCAAAACTTCCTAAAACTGAAACCAAGACAGGAAGCCTAGCCAAGGAAGGGAGGAAGTAAGTTCAGCATCTCGATTCACTGTGCCTGAAGCCAGTCTACCCTCGAGCTTTTCAGCTTCCAGGACCAAAAGTTTCCCTTTCCACATAAACCAGTTTGAGTGGAGTTTCTATCTCAGGTAACACAAAAAGCCAATGAACATAGACCAGATACAGGAAACACCATCCTCTTGGCTGCCGTATGAGACTCAAGTCTCGGGCTGCAGGAACCTTCAGAGCTCTATAAGGGAGCCAGGCTGTCCTCCCAAACCTCTCTGCCTATTTTCCTGGGGATGAGAGACAGAATTACACTAAAAGGGCCACGAAGCGTGGTCTCAGAGAACACAGTGAACAGTCCCATCTTCATCTCTGCAAACAAGTCTGGAAGGGCTTTCATCATTCATGCTCCATGGGATCCTTAAACCCAAGTACCAGTTTCCAAGCAAAGGGACTGTCGTCCAAGCTCCAGAGTGTCCGTGTTGCTGTGATGACATTTATATCCCTGATTTGCAGTAAAAGGGCAGATGACCACTTACAGAAGGCCAACAACAGTCCACAAATGCAATGACAGAAGGCAGTCACCACTCACTTCTGGCAAGCTGTACGCTGTCATGTCTAAGTGGGTAAGGACAGGACCAGTAATGAAGACCATGCCAATGCGGAAAATTCCAGAAAGGTGAGCCAAAGCAGGAACAAAATAAGAGAACCAGGGGTGACAGCTACACATGGAGTCTGCTGAACGCAACTCATCACTGAGACAAGGGAGGAGTGTGCATGGTGGAAAGGTCTACCAGGACAGTTTCAGCAACGGGAACAAGAGCACCCCCCCAAAAATGAGACTTTACCAAGAGGAGCTTCTTATCTCACATATACCGTCTGGGTATAAGAGAACTCACAGTGGGCTCAGTAGCCACCAATGACATCAATGACTCGGGTTCTTTCAACTCTTCCAGTCTGCCATGCTCAGGAGGCAGGTACATCTCCCTCATTAACGCAAAAGTGCTGCCACAACCCCATCCATTGCATCCTCACACGAAAATACCCAACAGAGAAAAAAAAATTACCCAACAGGAAAAAGGAAGGGATGTCCGCCCTTATCAGAAAGGGAAGTCTTTCTTGAAAGCTCTGCCCAGACTTCCCCCAAGGTCCCCCTGAGTAGAACTGGGTTACATGATCATTCACTAACTACAGGGGAGCCTGGGATGCAAGTATCATGCATTTCCAGCTTTTAACATGAGAGGCAGCCTCTGCCAGAAAAAAGAGAGCAAGGGCTAGGAATGGCTGTTGAGGAGGTAATCAACGATGTACCACAAGCTTTGGACAAACTTAAACCAAGGCTTTTGCCATATCCTTATAGAGCCCATGGGGTCATTCACTTAAGAGTTTCCTTAAACCGGGGCACCTGGGTGGTTCAGTGGGTTAAAGCCTCTGCCTTCGGCTCAGATCATGATCCCAGGCTCCTGGGATCGAGTCCCAAATCAGGCTCTCTGCTCGGCCTCTCTATTTGTGATCTCTCTCTCTCTGTCAAATAAATCAATAAAATCTTAAAAAAAAAAAAAGTTTCCTTAAACCAATTTATCTTTTGTTTAACTTGACTTTTACTTGGGTAGGAAATTTTCCTTCTCTACCATAAATTCAAAACCTACTAGAAAATCTACTAGATACATTTTTCAAATCCATATTAAAGTAAGTTCATACTGATTAAAATAAAACTTATTTGCCTGTTTTACCCAGAAGGATCCCCTGCCCCACCAATAGTAGCCAGGCTTTGGGATACATGGCAGCAGGATAAACCCATTTTCCTCCTAATTCTTGGGCCCTGGTATCAAGAATTTGCTAACAAAGAGCTGTAAAGTGCATCTTAAGGTACCACCCTAACTGCCTTGTAAGAGCAGCAGGACCAATTTAGCATCTCACCACCACTCTCCATGCCCCTGCTGTAAAGATGAAGACATTTGGCAAAATCACGGTAGGGGAAGAAGCTGGTTTCCCGTACCATCCTACCCCGCTCCCAAAATGTTTTGTTTTGTCCTTCCTGTTAAAATGAAAAGTCTCAGAGGCTGTATTCCCCATGTTTTGGAATAAGAACAGACCCCCCATTTTGGGGGGGGTGGTCTAAGCACAGCCATCTTTACCCAAAAGGATGCACTGACCGTGGCTGGAGAGAGGGGACCAGTGCCCGTTACTTACATCAGAGGCTGGGCCTTTGTCGGCACCTGGGCAGGAGAAGGTGACGAATTCATGGCACCGCTTGTGCACGACAAAACAGCAGACTGCAAAAGAGAAAAGAAGGGTAGGAAGGAGGGAGGGAGGGACGAAGGCACGTGGGGAGGAGGAAGAGAGGGAATGGGGGGAAAGAGATCATTAAGCCTGGACTTCACAACAAGAAAGTTCTTACAGCAGAATGAACAATGGCTTCAGCTTCCCCACCTTGCCCTTTTACGGCAACCGCACTGCTGTGGCATCCTACAAATCCGTTCAACTTCTAAAGGTAACAGGGGTTCAGAAGATCATAAATGCTCAAAATTAACACCCCCTCCCCCAAAGATCCCTTCAGCTGTCAGGTCTTGTGCTGGTTTTGAAACAGGACGTGGTTTCTTAGATCGGCATGAAGTAACAGTCGGCTTGGGTTTAGGTCCAGAATGCACAAGGAGTGCATATATTTAAACACCAGAATCATGCTCAGAGAGACATGCATGATACGAAGAGCCAGGCAGAAAATCAGAGCAAGCAGGCATGGCAGACCTGTGCCCCTGTCTCACCCAGGAGCAATGCCAAATGACTGCAAGAGTGGAGGAAAAACCTGCAATGTGTCTCTGTTACTCAAGTAGTTTGCAACCAAATATACCCATACATCTATTTGAACGCCAGTAAGTCAGAGGCAGCTAGGATATGGCTCCCCACCTGGGAGGGGGGATTCTACCGCATGGGGGGAGGGGAGGTCAGAGACTATATATATATATATATATATATATATATATATATTTTAAGACTTTATTTATTTATTTGACAGAGAGAGATCACAAGTAGGCAGAGCAGCAGGCAGAGAGAGAAGGGGAAGCAGGCTGCCCGTTGAGCAGAGAGCCCGAGGCGGGGCTCGATCCCAGGACCCTGAGATCATGACCTGAGCTGAAGGCAGAGGCTTTACCTACTGAGCCACTCAGGCGCCCCAGAGACTATATTAAATCTACTTTCACTAAGTTTAAATGGTGAGATCCTGGAGGACACGTACCATGCTGTAGAACCACACAGCCAACTCAGGATCTTTCCAAAGAACATTCTCAGCAAATGAAAACAGGCCTGGAAAGCTCAAGACTACGCCTCGAGAGACAAGGGACCTGGGCAACAATCAGTGGCTGCTAACATCACGAGAAGACTCGACCTGCCTACCGATCAAAGTACCAGGAAGCACTCTGCCACCTACGAGGTACTCTTGCTGAAGTAATCAAACCCGAATCGGTGCAAGCCTTTTGATCCAATTGCCAATTTACAGAAAATGCAAGTGACAGAGGCATGTGTTAAATGACATCACAGGGAAGCAATCAGAAAAAAAGAAATTTTTTTTAATACACAGCAATGCTCTCTCCTCTATTGTCCCTCTCCCTGCTCACACATGTGCTCACACACACTCTCTCTCTTAAATAAATAAGTAAAATCTTTAAAAAAATAATTTGGGGAGGCACGTAAGTGGCTTGGTTGGTTGGTTGGTTGAGCATCTGACTCTTGATCTCAGCTCAGGTCTCGATCTCAGGGGCATGAGGGTAAGCCCTGCATTAGGCTCCACACTGGCCATGGAGCCCACTTAAAAAAAATTCAGTATGACAGGAAGGAGAAAGGGAGGATTATAGCTGGAATAAAAATCAGTCATGATTGATCATTACTTAAACCCGAGTGATGGACACATGAGGATTATTATACTAAGCTATCTACCTTAATAAATGTTTGGTATTTTCCACAATACAAAAATTTTTAAGTTCCCATGTTTGGAAACCAAGAAGAGGTCCAAAGGGGCCAATTTCTTTTGCCTTCACTTACTCCCCTTTCTGTTTTAATAGCTACTGCATTTTGTAAGTTATATATGCTTTGTAAAAAGATATTTGTGTTGGGGCGCCTGGGTGGCTCAGTGGGTTAAAGCCTCTGCCTTCAGCTCAGGTCACGATCCCAGGGTCCTGGGATTGAGCCCCACATCGGGCTCTCTGCTTGGCAGGGAGCCTGCTTCTTCCTCTCTCTCTCTCTGCCGGCCTCTCTGTCTACTTGTGATCTCTATCTGTCAAATAAATAAATAAAAACTATTAAAAAAAAAGATATTTGTGTCAAATCGTGCACACATGTCCGTGTGTGCGCGTGTGTGTGTGTGTCCCTCTGTTCCTATAGGTCTATGAATCTTGAGAGAAATTTATGAACAGTGGTCAACAGAAGCCAGTGATAATTATCTCTGGGCAGTAGGATTGCCAATCATGTGAACCAGACCGATGACATCTGGACAAATCCGCCACGATGACAACTCTGTGATCTGAAGTCTTCTTGAACACCATCTCTAGCCTCATTCTTTCTTTCTTGTCTAAAACACAACCTCAAGTACATCACTGGAACATAATGTCCTTGATATGCTCTGGAGATATGGCTATGACACACAACTATCCTTGAGCATCTCTCCCAGATATAATACCAACACGGACTCCCCAGCTTCTGGGGCCATAAAAACAAGTCCTATGGAGGGGTGGGGGTGAGGTAGAGATCTACTTGTCTTGCAGCCACACAAGACCTGCTTCTGTCCTTAAGTAGCCTTACTAAATCATTTCTTGTCAAGCTGGACTTGGCCTTGTTCTTTGGAGGTCATTTTGCATAGAGCTCCGTTTCACAGCACACCCATCATTTTCACTTTCGACCTTATATTTTTCTACATCATTCAAAATGTTTACAAGGAGTATAGACTAGTTACATAATCAGCTAAAACAACCCTACTTCCATTTTGAAACAAAATCAAGAGTCAAAGGTAAACACAGGTCAGGGGATGAAAAATATTACTGCCCAATTTGGAAACTCGGGGGTTGGGCGGGTAACCAAATGGGCATGGCTAAAGAAGAACTTGGCAAACTGGAAGTCTAAATTGAGGGACTGTCCCAGAATTCCCCAAAACGGGTGGGAAGGAATCAAAGAAATGCTGCAAAACCTGTACAAGAGAGCCAAAAATTTAATACCCGTCTAAAAAGATTCAAGACAGAATAGTGAAGGTGTAATCAAAGGAAACAGAAAAAGGAAATTCCCTGAAGCTGAAGAAGAATTTGAGTCATTAAACTGAAAGAAATTATCAAGCATCCATAGGAATGAAGGAAGAAAAGAGTGAGGGTGAAGGTATCTGAGATCATTCCAACATGTCCAGCAGGGTCAGGAAGAGGACAGAGGGAAGATTACCAGCAACAGAACAAAAATAGTTTTTTTAATTATTTTTATTAACATATAATGTATTATTTGCTCCAGGGGTACAGGTCAGTGAATCGTCAGGCTTACACATTTCACAACACTCACCATTGCCCATACCCTCCCCAGTGTCCATAACCCAACCACCCTTTCCCTACCCCCCTACCCCCAGCAACCCTCAGATTTTTTTGTGAGATGAAGAGTCTCTTATGGTTTGTCTCCCTCCCGATCCCATCTTGTTTCATTCTTTCCTTCTCTATCCCCAACAACCCCCTGCCCTGCCTCTCAAATTCCTCATATCAGGGAGATCATATGACAATTGTCTTTCTCTGATTGACTTATTCCACTCACCATAATACCCTCTATTTCCATCCACATCGTTGCAAATGGCAATATTTCATTTCTTTTGATGGCTGCATAGTTTTCCATTGTATATATAAGAACAAAAACAATTTGGCATCAGATTTCTCCTCTGCAGTTCTGAATTCTAGAATATGATAGAGCATATCTTCAAAGGTTTAGGAAAAGTCATTCTGACCTAAAACCTCATACAAAGCCAAACTGGTATTCCAGAGAAGGTCCAGAGTAAAGACATTTCCAGAATACAAGGACTTAAAAAACTTACTTCCCACAAAAGAAGTGCTAGAGTATATACACCTCGCAAAACGATAACCAAAACAAAAAGAAACAAAAGTGGTGAAAGAAAGGACAAAAAAACAAAGAGGGAGGGGTGCCAGGCTGACTCAGTTGGTGGGCGCGCAGACTCTGGATCTCTGGGTTGTGAGTTCGAGTCCCATGCTAGGTGTAGAGATTACTCTAAAAATAAAAAACTTTAATACACACAGGCACACACACATGTGCATGTGCATGCACACACACACAAACACACACACACACACACAGAGGGAGAGGAGAGGGGGAAGAAACTAAGTCATAAGAAATGGGGGTGGGAGAAGGTCCATAACATGGAGATGCGCTAAGAGTCTTGTCTCATTCTTCAAGAGGTTCTAGATATTGAGAAACCCCATGTAAGTCATTGTAAGTTTGAATATGCATGTTAACCATTAAGAACAAAAAGGGCACCTAGGTGGCTCAGTCGGTTAAGCATCAGACTCTTGTTTTCAGCTTAGGTCATGATCTCAGGGTCATAGGATCGAGCCTTACGTGAGGCTCCCGCTCAGTGGGGACTCTGCTCAAGATTCTCTCCCCTTCTCTCTCTGCCCCTCCTCTCCCATTTGTACTCCCTCTCTCTCAAAAAAGAAAAAAAAAAGGATAGAAATATAATGCACACTACTAAAAGAAAAAACTGGACAAAGAAAACTCAGTTCAACTACACTTCAAAAGGCCTTCCCACATGCCCCAATTTCATATAAATATTATTATTTTATTTTTCTACTTTTCTACGGCATGACTTGCACTTTAAATTCTTTAATCCATCTGTAATTTCGTGCCACCTGATGTGCACTGGGAATCTACTTTGCCACTTTTTTTTTTCCCGAATAGGTAATCAACTGTCCCAATACGTTTTATTGAATAACCCGTCCCTTCCCCACTGATCTCAAATGCCAACTTTATTATATCCTAAATAATTATATACGCTGGGGTCTGTCTTTGGGCCTTCAGTTCTGTTCCACTGCTCTGTCTTGGAGTACGGTAATATGGGTTTTAATTATAGTTGCTTTAGAATATGTTGTATCTTGGCAGGGCAAGTCCTCTCTCATTATCCTTACTTTCAACATTTTCTTGGCAATCACTGCATGTTTATTCTTCCAAGTGAACTCTAGAATCGGTTTACAAGGCTTTTAAAAATACCAATGGAATTCTTATTGGAATTACATTTAGTCAAGCCCCTGTCCCAACCCTCACCGACAAAGAAACACTCACCGGAACGTTGACTGAAATTGTCTCAAACTTAGAAATTAAATTCCAGACAGCTGACACATTCACAACAACTAGTCTTTCTATGAAGAATAGGGTGTCTCCTTGTTAAAAATCTGACTTCATGTCTCCCAGTGAAGTCTTTGTGTTTGTTTTATGGTTTCTCTATACATTTCTCACTTAGAATTAGAGGAGGGAAACTTTTTTTAGGTGATTGTGATTTGGACATTTTTTCCCATTTTGTTTTCCAACTGGTGGTGGCTGACAAATAGGGAAGCAATATATTTATTTTGTACACTTTTTTTTTTTTAGCTCTTAATAGGTTTTTGTGGGTTTTTGATTGCTTTCCTTGAGTTTTCCAGTTGGAGAATCACATTAGCTCCATTTATAATATTTTCCCTTTACCCTCTCTGATAGATATGCCTCTTTTCTCTCCTTATCTTTTTCCCTCTTCTCATGTTTCCATGTCTGTAACTTTCAGAACACTGTGGAACAAAAGGGATGGAAACAGTCCATTCTGAGCTTTTTGCAGCTTGACTCCTGCCTCACTCTCTTCTCAAACTAACTCTTGGAATTGGTATTTGCCTTGGAAACTGTCCATGGCGTTCTCCTCAATGTGTGTCCACAGTGTGCACCCACCTGGGATGATGAAATATCCCTTCTCATCCCTTCCTCACCGTGTATTGTTAGGTAGTCTCTCTTTTTATTTTTTTCCAGAAGTCTGTCCCCTTTGTTGTCTGTTCTATTATTCTACCATTATATATTCTTTTTTTTTTTTTTAAGTAGGCTCCACAGCCAGTGTGGAGCCCAATGCAGGGCCTAAACTCATGGCCCTGAGATCAAGACCTGAGCTGAGATTAAGAGTCAAAAACTTAGGGCACGTGGGTGGCTCAGTGGGTTAAGCCTCTGCCTTCAGCTCAGATCATGATCCCAGGGTCCTGGGATCAAGCCCCACATCGGGTTCTCTGCTCAGCAGGGAGCCTGCTTCTCCCCCTCCCCTCTCTCTGCCTGCCTGTCTGCCTACTTGTGAGCTCTGTCAAATAAATCAATAAAATCTTTAAAAAAAAAAAAGTCAGAAACTTAACTGACTGAGCCACCCAGGCATCCCCTTTTCTACCATCAAAGACATGGATATATTTCTCAATTCGACTGCGTTTTTTTTTTCCCTACATTATTCATTGCTATTTGTACTTTTATCTGTCCCGCTTAGTTTAATTGTACTATTTATTCATATTGTACTTGTATTACTTCCTGGTTAGAAGTGTGAATTTGGGAGTCAGATGGCCTGGCTTGGATCCTGCATCATTTGCAAACTGTAATACTCAGGTACATTACCTTTCCCCCTGTGCCTCAGTTTCCTCTCTGGAAAATGATGGTGATAACAAAGCATCCATATCATAGGGAAGTTGTCGGAATTAAATGAGTTAATCCAGGCTCAGAACTGTGCCTAGCATGTCCTGAGAATTCAACGAAAGCCTGCTGCTACTTACTGTTCTTTCTCAAGCTTCTTGAATGAACTGCTCAGTTCACTTATTCCCATTCTTCTTCATTAAAAATTAAAGATTTTAAGGGGCGCCCGGGTGGCTCAGTTGGTTAAGCAGCTGCCTTTGGCTCAGGTCATGATCCCGGGGTCCTGGAATCGAGCCCTACATCGGGCTCCCTGCTCAGTGGGGAGCCTGCTTCTCCCTCCGCCTCTCCTCTCCCTCCCCCCAGCTTGTGCCCTCTCTCTCACTCCCTCTCTCAAACGAATAAATAAAATCTTCAGAAACAATTTTTTAAATTAAATGTTTTAAAGCTAAAAACCTCCCTCCCCAGGACAGCTTTGGTGGCATCCTGTGTCTTAATACAGAGTTGCCACTGCTAAGCTTTAAATAGCCAGCCCTGCCACTTTTCTTTATAGTCTTGTAGTCAGTTAGCCCATCATGATTCTCATTTCTTTCTCGCCCCGGGACTGTTTAGAGAAGCTGTTCCCCACCACCACCATTTACGAGTCATCTTGTCAGTCTTTCTTCCAAACATCTAAACTATCCATTAAGGTCTTCATCATCCTCAGTCCCTTTGATGGAGAGGGGGCTCCACTCTACTTTCCTGGCATCTTCTCCAATTCCAATATATAAGTGGTATTTAGTAAACCGGTACTTTGTGAGTGAATAAACGAAAGAATGGATTACCATCAGCCACAGAAAAAGAAGAAAGCCCGGTCAACCTCGTGGTGCATGTAGGTCCCGGCTGGCCTTGCAATGACCACCACCACGGACGGGGCTAGTGGTACTACCACTGTCAAGGTCTCTTGAACGCAGCCATCCAGTGAGCCACGAAAATAAATAATCCATCCTCAGCAAGGTAGAATCAATGTGCCAGGTGATTAGATTATCCTGTAGGGCACATACCCAATGGAAAAGCTGGGAACATACTGGAAAGCTGATGCGCTTCTGGTGCATGAACTTCCTGTCTACACTGTGTGTCTCAAAGTTGTGCAAATCCAATTCCCCATTAACTAAAACACTATAAAGAAAAGTAGTAGGGCTGGCTATTTAAAGAAACAAACTAAATCCTTTTGTGATACAAATAAACACCCCCTCATTTCTGTTTGGCAAATTCAGGGTAAAACCAGTTTTGCTTAAATAAGAGACAACACTTACTGAGCTGATGAAAGTCGCACCAGGTCCTACTTTCAAACAGGTACCTGGTAGAAGCCAAGAATTCCTCAAGGCTTCATGGTTTATTCAACAGCTCTTTGCTCTGCAGAAGTTAAAAGCCTGCAGCCTACAGCCTTTGGAAGCCGGCCTGTAGCCACGCTTTATTAGGATGACACAACAGAGTCTCCAACTCAAATGCCTAGAGGCCAGGTAAGCAATGACAATGTCTGAGAATGCAGGCATTTCCTGTCTAAAAGGGGGAACTGCCACTCAGCTCCAGAAGACAACAAGATAAAGTTCCAGCTCTGTCCGCCTCCACCCCTCCCTCATTCCGTGTTAGGTCGGGAAGGTCCCTGGCCAGCTTTTTACGTGGAAGAATGCCTTCCCCCCAACCCTCATCAAACATGTCCACATCCTAATGCCTGGAATTTGGAGATGTTACCTTGCGTGGGAAGAATGGACTTTGCAGGTGGGATTAAATTAAGGATCTTGAGATGGAAAATTATTCTGGATTATACTGATGGACCAATGTCATCACAAGGGTCCTTACCAGATGGGGCCAGGAGGGTCAGAGGAGGAGATGTGACAACAGAAGCAGAGGTTTGGAGTAATGACGCCTTTGCTAGAAAGGAACACAAGCCAGGGAGTGTGGGTGGCCTCCAGCAGCTAGAGAAGGCAAGGAACAGATTGTCCCCTGGGGTATCCAGAAGGAATGTAGCCCTGCCCACACCTTGATTTTAGCCCCATAAGACCCATTTTCAGACTTCTGACCTCCAGAATGATAAGATTATAAATTTGTGTCATAATAAGCCACCGTATTTGCACTAATTTACTACAGCAGCCATAGGAAAACAATGTCCCAGTGGATCCCAGAAGCAGAAGACTATAGTCAAAGGCCCAGAAACTTCTCCAGAGCATCTGCCCCAAGAACGCCTTGGGACGCCAGCTTTGTTTCACACTGCACCCCACCACCCCCAAGTCCCAGTTCTAGCCACTGTAATTTATTCATTGCATCCCAAAAGGGCTGAACCAAGTCACCAAAATTTCATTTTTTTTTTCTCTTTGGAGTTGATTCCCCCCTTCTTCCTTATTCTCATTGGGGTCTCTAGTGGAAAACGGACATTCCTCGAAGCAGCCGTTGTCCCTGAATCCGCATCTCCCTGCGACAGAAATTGCAGCCCTGGCTGCAGGTATCTGTGGTGAGAGAAGAAAGAGAAGGGGCCTCGGGCCTTTTCTCAACTCTCATCTGTCTCAGGAGGCCTCCAAAACAGCCAGCTTTCGAGGGAAAAAATCCTGTCTTCTGCCAAGAGTACCAGGCCAGGCCCGTGGGATCCATTGGACGTAGGTGTGAACCCTCATTACCCAGCTAGAAGCTGAAGCTCTTCACCTCGCCTCGCAGAGCCTCTGTTTGTCTTCTCCAAAATGGGAATAATAAAAGCATCTACTCTCAGAAGGGCTGTTGCAGAAGCTCTTATGAGACAACAAACACAACGAGCGCGGTGGAAAGGGTCATTCGGGTTGGAGCCACCAGCGGGCAAATCTCGCTTTGCAAAGACTGGAGTGGCTCTCTCTTTCCTGTGGAGTCGAAGCTGATCCACAGGCATGGAACTCGGTCTCGTGCCCAAGATGAGGCGAGGCTCCCCCAGAGGTTGTCCCGAACTGTCTCTGCCATCCAAGGCCTCGTTTCCACCCAACCCCTGGCTTCCTGGCTTTCAGAAGACCGACCCGACGTGGCCATGCCACTTGAGGTCACGAAGGGCTGTCACACCCATGCTGTCACCTGAGCCATGCCACAGCCCTGTGAGGACAACATGCTGACCCGCGTTGGTATCAACAGGGCGGCTGATGCTGAGAGAGAAAGGACGTGCCCGAGGGCGCCCAGTGTGTCCATGGCAGCGTCTGTGTTTGAAACCAGGTCTGTCTTCCTCTGGAGCCCACACGCCACTTACATGGTGTCGCTGCATTTCTGTTTGTCATCTCCCTCACTGTTCCAGAAGAAATCCTCCCCCACTTTCTTCACCCCCGCCATCCAGTCAGTTGCTAAATCCTACTGAATCTTCCTTCGCAACATCTTTTGTGCCATATCCTCCCGTGCGTTCCCCGCTGATGCCACCCTAACTGCCCCCAGTGACTCAGACAGGCACTCCTGCCACCGAGCCTTAACTGGGCTCCCCAGAAACAAAGGAGTCCGCCTCGACAGCTCACCCCTAGGCGCCAAAGTTTTCCACAGCCTCTTCCAAAGGAGACGAGGTTACCCGTGTCACAAGATTGCTGTGAAATCTGAATGAGACGTCATGTGCAAATGCACAGAAGCGGGGCACCTGGGTGGCTCAGTCGGTTAAGCACCTGCCTTCGGCACAGGTCGTGATTTCGAGGTCCTGGGATCGAGCCCCGCATCGGGCTCCCTGCTCAGCAGGGAATCTGCTTCTCCCTCTGACCCTCCCCACTCTCGTGCTCTCTCGCTCTCTCTCTCTCAAATAAATAAATAAAATCTTTATTTAAAAAAATGCACAGAAGCAGGACACAAAGTAAGAGCTCAACAAAGGTTAATTTATTTCCTTCGAGGTTAGAGGGGTTCGCCAGATAAGCCTGGCAGCCAACCTGCCTGGATTCGACACCAGGCTGTATTTATCAGCTCTGTGACCTTGAATGAGTCCATTGACCTCGCTGTGTCTCCGCCTCCTAGCCTAGAAGATAGAAATATTAACAGTACTTTCCTCACAGAGTTGTTACAAGGACTGAGTGAATAAATCTGAGCATAGTGTATGGACACAACAAGTGCCAAACAGATACTAAGTATCGTCGGTGAGATTCCTACCTGCTCTCCTCTACCCCAGGCAGCCTATGCCCTCTGAGAATTATTCATGTTCTGAAAATTCACTTTTTATATTACTTCCCTTCTCCAACACATTCCCTGGCAGCCCGGCTGCCGGAAGCTGCATTGTCCAACTGGCCCCACGGGGTTATGCCAATTTAAATTAATCAGGTAAAATTCAAAATTGAGTTCCTCGTTCACACTAACTGCATTTCAAGTGCTTAAGAGTCACATGTGGTGAGCAAGTACCATCTCGGACGCTCATCACGGAAAGTCGCATTGGACAGCGCTGGCCAAAGGATAGAATGCGCGGTGAGAATTTCTTTTGAAAACGGAATGCCATGCTTACGGTTTCAAACGCAAACACTGCAGGGGCGCACACAGTTGAGAATCACTACTTTACTCCATCATTGGAGGGAACTATTCTCTCCAGTTTCTTGTGCGTCCTTCTAGAAATATTCCTTGCATGTGTGTGAGCCCACGTGATACCTATATGTGGAGTGAGACATTCTGTATTTCCTTTTTGGGTTTTTGGTTGTTTTTTTTTTTTTCCCCTAAATCTCTGTCCCTTTTGTTTTCCCCACGTGATTCAACTCTATACCACAGGTTCTCAGCCCTGAAGACACTGAGTGACCTGAAATTTTTAAAAAACATACCAGGGTCCAGGGCGCACCGCCAGAGATTCTGATTAAGTGCAAAAGGGTGCAGGGGGTGGGGGTGGGGGGGTTGAGGACAGGTACATTTAAAAAAAACCCCAGGTGATTCCAATGCTGAGAAGTATGCTGATCTGCACCCCCACACCCCCACTGAGGCTTCCCCCCAAACTGACACATCTGCAGGCCTGTTCCAGAGAGAACAAGCCCATTCTGGTCCTGCAACTGCATTTTATTCTGTTTCTTTACCCGGTCTCACAAGGAATTCCTAAAGCTCTGAGGATGGCGATTTCCTCCTGTAAGAGAGGAAAAAGCAAGAGCAAACTTTGTTTATCAAGAGCCAAGCCCTACGGAGGCTGAGGGTTCAGAACACAAAAGCAGAAGCGCTAACCACGCTGCATGGTCCGCAGTGGCAGGAAAAGAATGTTTTCCTTTAGCGCTTATTTAATTAAGCAAGATAAAGCAGTGGAACCAACAAGAAGGAAATAATGAGCCTCAGAAGTAAGTTAAACCCATGAAAAGAAAACCACCCCCACCCCACCCCTCTACCAACCCCTGGGCAGGACAGCGGCTGGGAACATCCGGCTGGTTCGGATGACACGTGGAGGCTGTTCTTGACCCCTTGGCCTCCCCCTTTTGATCAGGCCCCGAAGGTGGGGACAGCAGGACATAATGGCATGGCCTAAGTGAAAATATCAACATCCTTTCATTCACCAGGCATCTCTAGCCCTAGGAGCATAGGCAGATCAGAAGAGCTGCTCCCGAAACCAAGTATGGTGGGTGTCTCTTTTTTCTGCCTAACCAGCATCCATCCTTTTTGTTTCTTCCCCTTTGGAAAATTGTCCCCCTCTGATCCTCAACTGAGGTGATCCACCTAAGGTGGTCTTCACCCTCTGGCTCCCGGAGGGTGGACAT
Source organism: Lontra canadensis (assembly GCF_010015895.1). NCBI lineage: Eukaryota > Metazoa > Chordata > Mammalia > Carnivora > Mustelidae > Lontra > Lontra canadensis. The sequence continues at coordinate 1,613,522 of NW_022631140.1, forward strand.
AGGGATGGGCATGTGACAAAGCTCCCCAGGGAGAATCAGTTTCAGGACTGTTGCTGGAATTATTAGGAAAGAGGATGTCCTTTCCGGCAGTATTGCTAAGCTGGTAGGGACTGTGTCCACATCTGCCACCTTTATTATCTGTTCTGAGAGTGAGTCCAACAAAGAGAAAAGCAGAGCTAAGAGATCTCTGATGACCGCATATGAGCGCCTGGATCCAACCAGGCTTGAATCCCCACCCCCTCAACATTTCTACTTAAGTCTTAAACTCCCTTGTTGCCTAAACCAACTTGAATTGAGTTTCTGTTCCTTCAGACCAGGGGACTTCTGACTAATAAACCAAAAGGTGAGAAGCTGGAGACTGGTCGGTGAGGTCCCCTATTCTCTCCTGTTTTCCATGTATTCCTATAAATAAACCTCTTTTTCTTTTTTTAATTAGGGGTCTGGTATTAAGAGCACTCAATTCAATCGGTCTATTTGGGGGAACCGAGGAAAGGTGGGATATAGTGCCTCACTCTTCCCTAAATTCCTGTAAATAGTGCAGCCCTAGAGGAAGGAAAGTACACTTAAGAATTTGTTCTGTAAGGAGATACACCAATTGACAAGTCTCCTTTATCCACAGACACCTGTTGCTTGGGTTTCTTTTCTATAAGTGCTGGTGGGATGGGCACAAACTCGTCACTGATGCAACTGTGATTTACACCATTTGCCTACTTCTAGCTCCTACCCCGGCATGTGAAGGAGTGACCACAGAGCCATAAGGCCAAAGCCTTTCTTGACATGACAATGAGTCACATCCACCAAATTGTGTCTTTGGAGCTGGGTGGCTTGAAGCCCAGAGATTAATCAATTCCTGTCAATCTCAGTTCCCCAAGTCACTCTAAAAAGCAAACAGAAAGTTGAATTCTCTAGCTTACAACTCTGCCAGCAGTTTGGCTGGGGGAGGGGGGGGGCTGCTATGTGAGTATTTGTAAAAATCACCAAATCAAAAACAGGGCCATGGATGTTATACAGAGTATCTGTTGGTTTTGCCTGCCCAGCACCCACTGCCCCTTCTTCTGGGAACTGGCATGTTGATTTTCCTTTGGGAAACCAGGAAACCTTCTCCATTGTATGCAGTCCTGATGTGTCTGTCAGTCAAGTCTGCAGCTCTCCCCTGGCCAAGGGCTTGGCCACGTGACCCAACATCAACCAATCACACTCTTTCTCCTAGGAATTTGATTCTTGAATCAATAGCGTAGCCTGGCAAAGGTTGCTCAGTTCCTGCCGTCGAGACCTGAGAGTGGTCCTGAACCCTGTACTTTCTAAGGCCTGGTATTGTGCAAATGTGGATGCTTCAGTTGTTTGTTTGTTTTTTTTTTTTTTTAAAGACAACTAGAGTCCATTTCTGTCACTTACAAAGAACCAAACAATCCTAGTCACTTCAAAGACATCCGATCTCACCCCATCCTGATGCAAGAATCCTTCCTATGACATCCCCAAGAGATGGTCCCAAGCTTTCCTTGCACACCTCCAGGACAAAAAGTTCTCCACCTCCTACAGACAGCTCTACTATTCTGAAGTTCTTAAAACTGCACAGAAAGGGGGCACCTGGGTGGCTCAGTTGCTTAAGTGTCTACCTTCGGCTCAGGTCATGATCCCGGGATCCTGGGATCAAGCCCCGTGTCGTGCTCTCTGCTCAGTGGAGAATCTACTTCTCCCTCCGTCTCTGCCCCTACCCCTGTTCGTGCCTGCTTTCTTTCACTGTCTCTCAAATAAATAAACAAAAATCTTTAAAAACAAAAACCAAAACCACATGCTTTTTTCACTACCATATCCCTAGTGCTGGTACATAATGGAGCTCAATGATATTTAATTGACTGATTGACTGGTAGAGATTTGAAGCCAAGGACCATGTCCCCCCCACACACACATCTGCTTCCCCTGTATGCCCCCTTCCTTTCCATATATTCGGGTCTACAGGACAAGACCTTCTCACCATCATCCCAGGTGCCCTGATGCCCAGGAAAGTCATAGCAAAAATGTCCTCATGATACTTTCCACTTGCTTTCTGTTTTACTTGAATGAGACAAGCTCACGGTGGAAGATCTACACACAGAAAAGCAGCAAAAAAAAAAAAAAAAAAAAAAAAAAAAAAATCAAACCTAGAAGGAAACATGAAATGTTAACAGTGGTGGTGATCTCTGGTTATAAGGACTTGCGGGTTTTGTTCTTTTGATAATTCTGTATTTCCCTCGTATTTTAAGATAATAAAGCAAACATATATTTTAATCAACTTCATGAGGTTTCATCTAATACAAGAGAAAATATACCATTCTAGATGTATAGTTTGATGAGTTTTGACAGATGAGTTACACCCGCGTAGTTGGCACCACGATCGAGATACAGAATGCTCGCACCACCCCAGAAGCTCACCTGTGCCCTTTTCCAGTTAAGGCCCTCACCCCACTCCCCACCCCCGACATCCACGGAGCAGCTCTCTCCTAGTACCGATTAATGGAATCATACAATATGGACTATTTTGTGTCTGCCCTCATTCACTCAGAATAACATCTTGATTAGTAATGATTAATAATGCAGTTGTCGGTATCAGTAATTAGTTCATTTTTACTGCTAAGTAGTATCTCATGATACCGTTCCTCCAACATTTCTTTATCTGTTCATTTGTTTGTTAATTGATGTTTGGGGAATTTTTTATTTTTTTGCCCCCAGTTTCTGGCTCTTCTGTATAAAACTGCTGCAAATGTTCATTTATATGTCTTTGGGTGGATACACAATTTATCTTGGTTAATGGAGCCGCTGTGTCATACAGGAACTCTGTTTAACTTTGTAAGACAACCACTTTTCTTCCGAAGCTGTGTACCGATTTATTTTTTAGAATGGAAACAACCCAATACATGGCTTTTTTTTTTTTTTTTTAATCTGCCTGTCGGGGGTCTCTGCAGGAAATGGAATTCACCCTAGATGTTCAATTAAAGACACTAGCAACTGTGGAAAACTGTCACCACACCTATGGCTATAATCTAATGAAACGGTGTAACAAGAGCCCAGTGAGCACTGGAACCAAAGAGGGGCCACCTGCCAGGAGCTGTCATGGCGGAGGGAGGGCGTGGAGGGGGACAATACCTCAGGCTCTCCCTCCTCGCCAGCCCCAGGCTCTGCTTGCCCTCTCCCACTGGCCTCACTGACATAAAAGTCAGCCCAGCAAAGGAGCCCAGGAGAGGCGGTGCACAGAAGTCTACGTCCCAGGACCCCAGACAGGGCAGAGAAGGGCGGAGGATGGCGGTCCTGGAAAAAGCATCAGAGAATAACTAGACAGTGTCTGTCCTTGGAGGAGCAGAGGAAAAGAACGAAGATCAGATTCGCATTCTCTGAGATGTCAGCACTCACAAAGCCACAGGGGTCCCAGGGGACGGAACGCTACTATCACCAACCCCACCACAGCTATAATGACTACCTGACTCTCACTACTCTTGCTAAGAACCAGAGCAGTGGGTACGTTCCTGAGCGCTTACTGTACCCCAAGCACATCTTGAGTTTATTGGGCCATCCCAAGTAACCCTCAAAAGAACCAGAGAAGAAAGCAAGTCAGTTATTATCCCCTATTTTACATTTAAGAAAAACTCAGACCTGCTTTCGGGACTCCAGAGGCTGGTTGTGCTGCAGACAAGCCACTCTGTCTCGGTCTCCTCCTCTGTGAAGAGAGGGTCTTTTTATCCTCCCTGTCGGGACCACTGGGAGGATTTAACACAACAGGGGCAGTTCGGCAAACATGTTTTTGAGTCCCGGGGGTCCCAGACCACCTTGGTCTCTAACCTTGTGAGGGCTGCAACGATTCTTTCAAATAAGGAAATGGGGATTCATAAAGATTCCCGAATCTTAAAGCCACTCGCCCATGAGTAAAGAACTAGTAAGAGGCAGAAGAGGGATGAGACCTCAGGTCTACCTGTCTCCAAAGTCATAGCCTGCCCTTGAGGGAAGGAAAGGAGAGGGCAATGAATGTGCCAAAGGTGTGGATTTGGCGCCTTCGATTTTCAGACCCGCATTCCGGCACACACAAAGTTTGGATCCAGGCGGTGGTTTCCCATCCACAGCAAAGCTTCAAAGCTCCCAGGCACCCAGCACTGAAGTGTTTTCCTCCATCACCAGGCACTTCTCTCTGCAGAACCTTGAGCCCCAGAGCTCGAGACGTGGGGCAGCTACCCTCTCCGCTCCCAGCATCCTTTGCTGATCTCCCAGAGCATGAGGGGCCAAAAGGTGTTTCTACCACTTGGTGCCTTCTTAGAGATGCCATTAACCTTTGGCATCTCAACTGATTTCCCCAGAAACCCGACAAGGGCTAAACACCAATAAGAAAGCTTCCCGTAGTCTCGAAACTCAGCATTCTCGTCACGTCTGAACACCCTGTCATGTGAGCTACACTCATCCTCCATGCACTTTGAAATCTCTTCTGCTTTATCCTCTGCCAAAAGGTTCCAATTTTTCTCTACTGGCATTGACACGATGCAGAAGGGAACATGTGAGCCGTGAGGGCTTCAAAAATAGCCTGGAACTTTTCAAGAAAGGGGACCGTAGTGGGATGACAAGCAAACTATTCTGCATAACAAAGCACTGTGTCCCCAGAGTCAGGCACAAGCCCACCCTTCCCCACGTACACACTCACACGCCTGTCAATCACTCCCTGAAATATCATCTCTGTGGGAGGACGAGAAGATAATGGTATGATCAATGAGGCTCCAAGGAGGACGGGTGGGATGGACTCCATCCAGTGGCAAATTTTCTACTGACAACAGGTCAGTTCGGCTTGGAGTTAACCTGGGGTGGTAATAAATGATGATGATGATGATGATGATGATGATAATGATGAAGAAGGAGAAGAAGATGGGGGTAAGAATAGGAAGAGGAGAGAGAAGGCAACAACAAAAGAATAACTAAGAAAACTGATACACTGTCTACTATGTGCCAGGCATGGTCCTAAGCTCTTTACATAGATGAACTCATTTAATCCCCATCAGTCAATGACACAGGAAATATTACTAGCAGTCCCATTTTACAGATGAGGAAAATGAGGCAAGAGAAGTTAAGTAACCTCTCAGTCGATGACCATCGGGCTAGAACCCAGGCTATCAGACTGCAGACCCTTTGTTCTTACCCACTACCCCTCCACCTTATACTTAACCCCCACCGACCGCAAAGAACCACTCATCCCAGGTCACCACTGCAGGGAAAGGAGGGTGAAGAACTCCTTCCTCTGGACCCTTATTCCGTAGAACCAGCTTAAGAGCCATACTGAGCCTCAGGATTTATTAAGCACTTCCTATTTACCAGGCATGTCCGTGAGTGAGTACTTTCACTCTCCCAATAACCTTTTGAGCTAGGCTGCCATATTGTTCTTTCAAGATCAGGAAACTGAGGATTGGTGTGCTGCTTTCCCCTCACTCTCCCTCCTAGATCCATCCTTCACCGACTCTGCTGTGATCTGAGCCCAACAAGGCTGACCCCTGCAAAATTAACCAATTTTCCACCTGGGCTCAGCCAATGGGTGGGACCAACAGGTGACTAGAGAGAAGCAGAGAGGCTGCAGTATTTCTTCCCTTTGCTCCTTGCCTTGATGCTGCCTTTGGGAAGCAGTTGCCTCCCTCCAGGACCACTGTTCCTGCGGGTGGTCCCTTAATCCATAGCTCTATAGGGCCCCGCACTATTTCCTCCACTTGCTTCTTCCTCCCAACAGGTGTTAAACAATCCCATCATTAAGCTTTCTTCATGAAAGCCACCCCAGCAATTTCTGCTTCCTGCTGGGATCCTGAGAGGTACAGTTACAGAAATGGAGCAACTTGTCCAGAGTCACACCACTAGGAAAAGCCAGATCTGACAGGTGGGTCTGAGCTTGGATTCCATGGACTCATGCACTCTGTCAAGCAGCCTTCCTCAAAACAGGAGGCACCAGTCCTAAGTCCTCTGAACGCAAGGTCAGTAACATCAAGGAATCAAGCAAGTAGGTAAAGTACAATAGAGAGTGGTGGGGACTGAGGCAAACCGGAGAGCACATGGCCCACTTACAGGTAACCATGTGGAAAGGCTAGCACTTTAACCACTGTGCACAACACCAAACAAAAAGGAGCTCTATGCCTATTTCTTACATTCTTCCAGAAATCACGCTGCTCACTCTCCAGAAACCTCCTGCTGCTAGAAATTGTTCCTGACTGCCCCCTAAAGTTCTATGCTCCTCAGTCCTATTCCTAGTCCTGCCCACACAGGCTTTCAGATCGATTCTCCACTTCTAATAGAGTCAGGCAACAAAGATAATTAATTCTCTGCCTCCAAAGGCTGCTTCACCGACCCACTGCATTTTCTCCAGATCGCTCCCACCACCCTATGTCCCCGTCCATACACCACCCCCTGCAGGTGAGGACAAAGAAGCTGCTTCTGTGCCCTTGTCATCTGCTCTTTGGGGGCTGGGAACCCAGCCACAGCTGCCGTCCAAGGGAAGGAGAGAAGGAATATTCGGATTGACTGCCCACAGTCTGCAGCGTGGCGGCATCATCTGCACTGTGGGCAGAAAAAGCCACAAGGATTTGTATGTGGGAGAGGAAGGAGTCACTCTGCGCCAATGACCTTGAATGAGGTCCGGCCAACTGCCGCTGTGCAGAGCAGAGGCACCCCTCCCCCCACTGCCCCTGGAGGACTGTGTCACAGCCGGGGCTACAGACCGGTGGCCTTTGGGCTCCTGGATTCCTCCTGCATGGGAACCATGGCCAATAGCACAGTAGGAGACTTTATGATTTTTAAAAATCCAAGTTGCTGGCTTTTCTTTCCAAATATTAGAAGTTAGAGCAACAATGGGTCCATATTCTCCCATGGTGACGGGGCAGTTGGACGTGAATCTGCTAATATGTGAAGTCCAAGAGGGTGGGGGATTTCGTCCAGTTCGTTCAGTGCTGTATCCCCACGTCCAGAACAGGGGGTGGGCACACGCAAGATGCTCAATGAACACACTCAGAGTGAATGAGTAATAGCTTCCCTTTGAGACAAACTTGTATTCTCCATTTCACAGAATCCCCACCTGGCTTCACTCCCTCATTAAGTTCCTTTCCAGGCCCCTGCCGAAGGTCAAGATTGAGACCCCCCAACTTATAGTGAGAGATTTAAAGGCAGGCAGGACACAGTCCCCCTCCTCCTCGGAAATGAAAGATCAGCATAGAGAATCACCACTGTCGTCGTCGTCATCCTTTTTGGAGAGGGCACCAAGAGCCAAGCATCGTTCTAGATGTTCTACGCATATTGGTTCCTTTAATCCTCCTGACGGCCTTGTGGTAGGTCCCGTCTCCATCCTCTCCGTGCAGAAGAGGAAGGCGGGGCACAGGAAGAGGAGGGAACTTATCCAAGATTCTGCAGCAGCAGGCGGGGAAGGCAGGATTCAAACCCAGGCGGTCCAACCCCACAGCACATAAAAATAAACACTAGAAGGGCGCCTGCGTGGCTCGGTGGGTTAAAGCCTCTGCCTTCGGCTCAGGTCATGATCCCGGGATCCTGGGATGGAACCCCGTATCGGGCTCTCTGCTTGGCAGGGAGCCTGCTTCCTTCCACCTCTCTTCTCTGCCTGCCTCTCTGCTACGTGTGATCTCTGCCTGTCAAATAAATAATAAATAAAATCTTTAAAAAAAAATAAAAATAAAAATAAACACCAGATAAGGAAGCCAAATAACAGAGATCTTGCAGCTCTAGTCTTCAGGGCCCTAAAGAAAACGCTCCCAGCACAAGAGATAGAATTCCGTGACTTGGCGGCCAGAAGCGGTGACGGACCGGGGTTCATTCGCTGCACCTTCAGCTTCAGTTAGCGGGAGCCACGTGCAGCAAACCTTCCAGAAGCCATCTGAGAAGGTGCTTCAAACGTTGCGTTTCCCTGAGTCTCTGCTTAATAGCTAACGATGCCCCCACGGGCCCCTCAGTCTGGCTGGTAAGCAATATGGCAAATCCCCCATGGCGTCGACGCGGACGTCTGGGCTGCAGGGGCCGAAAGAGGGATCACTCCTGCTCGGCCGATCTGCTCAGACCCAGTGCCTCCGCCGCACGGCTTTGTGGAGCCAACGGCATCCGAGAGGGAGCTTCAAGTCCAAGGACTGAAGTCAGCAGCTGGAGGAGGAGAAGCCCACGCTAAACACAAGCCTGGCTGCGGGGCGGCGGGCGGGCGCTCTCGGTCGTGGCCGCTTCCAGAGGGAGCGGAGCAGGAGAGCAGGAGGGTTAGACCACACGCAGCCGGCTTCCGCCGGGGCCTCCGCTCTACACGCCGCACCTGCTACAGCGCCCTCTAACGGGTCTCGGTTTCCTCGTCGGTCCAGTGGAGCCGATCAGATTTTTCTATTTGTTCAGGAAGCCGTTTATTCATTTATTTATTCATTCATTCACTGCACACCACGCGTGTACTGAATGTCGGTCAGGTGCCAGGCGGTGCCCCCCAGATATCAGGGTAAATGATAAACATTGGTGAGGTCCCGGCCCTCCCGAAACTTCCGGTTAAAACTCCAGTCCCAGGTCTCTCATGTGGGATAGAGAGAACGAGACCTACTTTGAAAGGTTACTTAGAGAAGTTATGCGATTTTATATAAATTAAAAAAATTGTGATCGTTTCCTTAAACGCTTACCAAGCGCCAGGCAATGTTCTAAACCAGAGGTCGGCCGACTTCTTCAAGGATCAAAGAGTGATTACTGTCGACCCCGCGAGAAAGACTGTCGAGAAAGGACGCCGCTCTGTCCTTGTAGCGCAGACGCGGCCGCAGATCCCACGCAAACAGGCACAGCCGTGTTCCCACAAAACTGTGTTTGCAAATTCAGTCCATGGAGCCATGAGCCACGGTGCTCCACCCCACCCCCAGCCTAGACCCACACCATCCAGGAGAATCTGGGGCAACGACAAAAACCTTACAGAGCAGCGGCGTCCACCGAAACAGCGGCTGGTATGACTGAGAATCTGAATTTGGTCATTTGATTAAATTCTGCTGAAGCCTGAAGCTGGAGCAGTGCAAGGGGCCTGTGGCTACCGTATCTCGCCGGACGGGTACAGAGGCCCCGTAACCCCTTTATTCCCCAGAGTGGCCCCAACGCACACAAAGTGCAAGCACGCTGTCACTCGCAGGTGCGTGACGAACCAGAGGGAAGGTGCTGCTCTGGTTTCTGGTGATGGTGACAGTCGAGCAGCTCTGATGAACGCCGCCCTGGGAGGACCCATCCCCCTACATCATGTAGACATCACCAACAGCTGCTTGAGACAAAATGAGGAAACCGAAGGCCTTTTGTGGCAGCCCCAGGCAGCCCTTGGAAGTCCTCGGAAACACACCCCTCACTAACCTTAATGAGGCTCTTCCCCAGGAGAGGCCAAGCCACCCCCCTTAGATCACACAGGCAGAGGAGTGCTGGCGACACTCCCCCTCCCTGGGCCCCCCAGTGACATCAGAGGAGACCACCTCCCTGCATGAGGGGGATGGCCTCCAGGCCCCAGCTGAAACTGCCCTCCCCACCTCGAGGGAAATAACGAGCTTGCTACTCCTAACTGATGGGCGACAAAGGAAGAAGCATCAAAGGCTCCTTCGGGTTGTTTCTTTCAGTTTTCAAAATGAACGTTTCAACTATCCAGTGAACCCCCACCCTGCTTCCGGTTCTGCTCTAGGCTACTAATAAGGGCTACGATTTGCTGAGAGTTTGTATGTGCTGGACACTGGGTAAGGTACAATAAATATTCGTGGTAAGCAGAAATAATCATACGTTGCCCCGAGTCGATGCTTACCACAAGCACTTCTGTGAGATCACCGCATATTCCTCACGGAGCCTCAATGAGGAATCATTCTCTCCATTTTGTTTTGTTTTAATTTGTTTTATTTTATTTTGAGAAAGAGAGAGAGAGAGACACCACGCACTCGGGGAGAGGGAGAGGGAGAGTGAGAATCTTAAGCAGGATCCACAACCAGCACGGAGTCTGATGCAGGGCTCGATCTCATGACCCTGAGATCACCTGAGCCGAAATCAAGAGTGGGAGATTTAGCCAACTGAGCCACCCAGGCACCGCCATTGTGTCCATTTTAGAGATGAGAACATTGAGCCATGGAGGGCAGGGGGAGCACGCCTGGGCTCTCACAGCTCAGAAGGGGTACCGACTAGATTCCAGCCCTGGTTTGTCTGACACTAACTCTGTAATCCTAAGTCTGGACTGCTGAGGATATAACGGCAGACAAGACAGAGGTGGCCCTGCCCTGATGCAAAAGACAGACAATGGAACCGGTCGTTGGAGCGTGAGTCAGAAGCACAGGGGTAGAGTATCTAACCCAGACTTGGCAGAGAAGGGTCATCAGGCTAGAAGTCCCTTAGAAGCTAAGCTCCAACTGGCAGGCAGCTCACCAGTCAAAGAATATGCCGGAGAGGGGTCCAGAATAAGAAAAACATATGCAAAAAAAAAAAAAAAAAAAACAGAGATGTATACATCCGTACACCAATCCCAGTGACCAGGAGGATGGGGTATCCTCCTTGGCCAGGCTGGGCTACAAAATCACCCTGGGAGCCAAGATGAGAGTTAGCTCCACCTCAACCACAAGGACCAGGATGGAAACAGGTGGCTTCCCAAAGAAAAGCCAAGTTCACTTTCATGACTGAACAGATGCTGGCTGGGCAGAAAGAATGGATGTCCCTCTACCAAGCCCCCGGGCCCCGCATGCTGCTCTTCTCGGTCTCTGTGTGGATCATCTCCTTATTTCTGCTTTTGTAGACTCTGAACTCTTCTCTCCAGTCCCGACTTTACTTCTGAGGGATAACCTTTGGCTTTCCCCTCTCTCTTAAATTAGGCATTTCCATATGGTGGTGCCACTCAGACCCAAAACTCAGCATGCTCCAACCCTGGCCACCTCCCACCCGGTTCCTCTGCCTGATCTCTTTGTTTTTAACCATGAGGCCAATGAAAATGATACTGAAAACTTCTTCAGACACTCTCAGGTGAGAGGTACTCCCATTCCCTTGATGCAACTAAGTTGATGGAAGATGGGGACCCACCAATTGCCACTGCCTCGTTAGGGAAGAACATGCCTGAGAATGAAACAATACATGAGAAAGCAGAGTTGTGATGTGGACAGACTCCAATGGTTGCTCATCACCTGAATTCCTGGATCACACCGTCCCTGAAGCCAGTGTCCCCAAGATTCCCAATTACGTGACCGAATAATTTGTTTCTTGAGTTGCAAAACCATCATTGGCGACTGAAACACTGCGATGCTGCAGGTACCTAAAATCAGGTGACCAAAGGAAAGGGGAAGAGCCTGTGCATGAGACAGAAAAGTCGCTGCCAGAAGACAGAGAATCACACCAGGCATCACAGAAACCAAAAAGGGGAAGTTTTAAGATTCGACAACCATCGATAATGTCCAAGGCCACAAGGAGGATGAAGACACAAAAGGCTATTAAATTTAGCTGGGATCTTGGGCAATTGTTTGGAATATCCCAGAAGCCAATCTTAAGACGCTGGCTGAAGTACAAGCAGTTTGTTCGAGAGGTGAGCCTAGGGGACGCCAATAGGGAGCAGAGAAGTAAGACAGGGAGGGGAAGGAAGCCAAGGATGCACTTCTAGGCCAATTCCCATCTCTTACTGGTTACGGGGAGCTCCTGGGTTGGGGAGGGGGCTTTCCTTCCAGCCTAGCATGCTCTGGACAGAATGAGCCAGAGGCCAGAGCGAGCCCTCAGGAAAACAGATGCAGGTGCTTCCTGGCAGGGGTCAGGGCAGAAGGCAGTGAAAAGCCATGAGCACCAGCGGGTCTGCCACAGCACGATTCTCTGCACCTCAGTGTCCGCATCTGTAAAATTGGGGGGAGGAGGGGGAATCACCTAGAATGCTATTAAGGTTAAATGCAGATAAATACAAGCCAGTGCTGAGCCTGGCACCTGGGAGACAGTGCTCTTAACCCCTGACGACACAGGCGTGCCTCATTTATTGCTCTTCTCTTTATTTCGAAGGTTTTTATTCTTGTATTATGGTGATCTTGTGATCACCGCTTACAAACTCCCTGAAAGCTCACAGGATGGTTAGCATCTTGTTTTTAATAAGGTACATACATGGCTTTGGGGCGCCTGGGTGGCTCGGTCAGTTAAGGGTCCGACTGTTGATTTCAGCCCAGGTCATGATCTCAGGGTCATGAAATCAAGCCCCGCGTCAGGCTCTGCACTCAGTGCAGAGTCAGCTTGAGATTCTCTCTCTCGCTCTCCCTCTGTCCCTCCCCCCACCCACACTCTCTCTAAATAAATACGTACATAACGCCTTTAAAAAGCATATGCATTGTTTTGATGGACATACTGTTACTGTACACTTAGCAGACTATAGTATAATATGAACATAACTTCCATGGGCCTTAGGAAGCCAAAAAAGTCACTGGCCTCTCTTTATTGCAATATTAACTTTGCTGCAGTGATCTGGAACTGGAACCTGGGCTATCTCTGAGGTCTGCCTGTATCTTTACTCTTGGTGACCTTTGGAAGAGCAATGTCTGTATGCAGAGTCAGGGACAGCGGGACAGATGAAGAAGTGGCAGCAGAAATTGCACACTGCTAATCTGAGACGGCACCAAGGGCAGGACAGTCTGGCTGCAGAAATGATAATTGCTAATATTCTGTTTAAACAGCAAGCAAGCTTGTGTCTATTTGTGTGCAAAAGGCACTGCCTTTTCACCCATCCCTTTGGAAAACATCCGTTATGCCCACTGTTAAAAACAAAACAGTATATCCTCCCCCCCATTTCTTTGGTCCTATCCCGAAGTTGCATTAGTAAAAGATTTGGAGAGATCAAATGGAAAGAGGAGGAGAAACTCAGAAACCGCCTCCACGGTGTCAGCTTCTCAATGATCACAGCTCCGCCCTCCAAATCGGCCAGTTGCTTCTGAAAGCAAAATGAAAAGTGGCCAAGGCAAATTCCAAAGAATTCACGAAATGCTTCTCATCCACACACAGCACAGCAGCGTTTCAGCACTCTGTTTCCTTTACCCTGGACATGATCCACAAAGGATAAGTGATGTATCTAAGTGAGACCATTATGTTTGTAACTATTTTAACACATATTTATGCAGCACCTACAATGGGCCAGACACTCCTTACACGTTTTACAAATACTGATATATTTAACCTTCATGACAACTGTGTGAGATAGGTTCCATTATTTTACTCTCATTTTACAAATGAAGAAAATAAAGCACAGCTGCACTTGCCTGTGGTGCATGAGGTGGGAAGTGGCAAAGCCAGGATGTCAATGAACGCATCTGGGTCCAGTGTCAGGCTCTGAACCCCCGCTCTGCTTACCTCTATGGCGATGAGTGAACTTGAGCACTCCTAAACCCTGACACTAGATCAATCTATTTCTACAGGCATTGGCAAGGAGGCACTTAAAATAGCAAAGAAGGAGGGGTAGGAGGAAGGGGTAAAAGGAGGAAGAAGAGGAGGGAGAGGGGAGGAGGGGGGAGAAGAAGGAGGAGACGTGAGACGTTAACAGTGGCCAATAATAGCAGACACAGAGCATTTTCCAAATGCCAAGTGCTGTACTAAACAGGAAGAATAATGATCACAGCAATCCTCAGAAGAGTGCTGGGAGGTAGAACCATTTTATCACCATTTTATAGATGAGGAAATTGAGAATTACAGCTTGTGTGAGGTTATTCAGCTAGAAAGCGGTAGAGCTAGTGTTTGAAGCCAGGCCCACCTGACTCCAGAGCTTTTACTACTAAATTTAAGGGCAGTGATCTCTGCAGGGGCAGAATAATGGAGCTTTGAATTTCAGGGCAGTGGGGCTGTCCACTCCATTTCATTGACCACAGGACCCTGGTGATGTCTCAGTAAAAAGGAAAAGTACAAAGGGGGTGACGTTGAGGTTGATTCAAGGGGTGGTACAAATACTGAGGTGAAGGGCAGGGAAGGAGCTTGACCCAAAACTTCCGGGACAGCCCAAGAGGCTGGGACTTCAAGGGCACAGGGAAGAAGATAAAATGCTGCAGGTGGGAGGAGGAGGCTTGGAGGGAACGCGTGCAGAGCCACGCTGAGTGCTAGAACTTGGGGCTGAAGCTTTTGCTTTGATGGTGTGTTTTTATCGCCTCCCTCCCGGGACACCTGAGGCTTTGGGTGGGTACTGAACTTTCTCAAGACAATAAAAAAAGAAACAGAAAACATTTCCTTCCCTTTTCTTGGCTCTCCCAGAGCCTTGCCAAGCTTAGGGGTCACACGTTTACTAGTCTATCATTCATTCTGTAGAATAACTTACAGAATCCCTGGCCTTGACCGTAGTCCCCCAGACATGTGTGCGTCCTAAAACTTTTTTCTTCATTAACTTCTACTCCACTCATGTTGGACACCACTGTATAGTGTCTACTGAGTCTACTTTTTTTTTTTTAATTTTTTTTTTAAGATGGCTCTACATGGAACCTAACACGGGGCTTGAACTCACGACCTTGAGATTAATGCCTGAGGTGAAATCAAGAGACAGACGTTTAACCAACTGCGTCAGGCAGGCACCCCTACTCAGCATACTTTCCATAGTATTTAGTTAAATAAGTAGTTCATGAATACTCTCCTTTCCAAAGGCGACATTATTTTTACAAAATGAAAACATGTCTAATCTTTTCCTTTCTTATTTTTACTTTAAAATCTTTACTCCTTTACTCCATCTTTAATTTACTTTTGTATGAGATGTGTTAAGAATCAAACTTGGCATCTTTCCACATGGCCACCCAATTATGCCTGTACCATTTCTTAAATAAACTATTCTTTTCCCCACTGATCCAAAATGTCAGCCTTTGATACACTGAATTCCCACATTTCCCAAGACCTTTCAGTCCTCCTTGGGACTTAGTTTCTTATGCCACAGCTGGAAGAATTTCAGCAATTATTTGAAATGTGTTTCATGGCTTAACAGTAGGTATTTTATCTTTTAAAAGACATTTCTAAGAGGCACTTTCATGCACTGTTGGAGGGTGCATAAATTGGCCTAACCTTTTGGAGAGCAATTTAGCAATCTCTACTACAACTGAAAATGCTCACATCCTCTGCACTGAAAACCCTACTTCTAAGAGTATTCTACAGAAATCATCACCAAAGTGCCCAAGAATGTTTACAGTTACATTGCTTATAACAGGAAAAAAAAATGCACATCAATAAGGTATTGATCTAGTAACAAATAATAAAATATGGTGGCCACCATATTATGGAATTCCATGTAGCCATTAAAAAATAATGTAGATCTAAATAAGGTATTGATATAAGGGGAAAAAAACCTAAGATAACAGGCAAAAAAAAAAAAAAAGGTGACCTATAAAAATGCACATAAGATATAATTTCATTCTTGTTCATTAGTTATATCTGCTTATATTTACAAACAAAAAATTTCACACAATACGCCTATTTCACACAATATGCCCAAATATCAAGTTTGTAGTTTCTATAAGGTAGAGAATTCCTGTCTAGATTACACAAATATAGTTATACCTTCTTTCATAATAAGTGTTCCTTAAGTGGCAAAAAATACAAAGATACTTAGTGATTAAAAAGTACCAAAAAAATGTAGATATCAGCCTACGGGTAACTAAGTATGAAATGCTCCCATTTTTTTTTAAAGATTTTACTTATTTATTTGACAGACAGAGATCACAAGTAAGCAGAGAGGCAGGCAGAGAGAGAGGAGGAACCAGGCTCCCTGCTGAGCAGAGAGCCCGATGCAGGGCTCGATCCCAGGACCCTGGGATCACGACCTGAGCCGAAGGCAGAGGCTTTAACCCACTGAGCCACCCAGGCGCCCAAGATGCTCCCATTTGATGAAGGAGGACTCCATGTACAAGAGATCAGCATAGGAACAAAGCTCAAATCCAAATGAAAATTGTTTAGAGCGCTGTGGTACAGAGGCTACCCCAACCCACTGCACACTATGCCTTCAGCAGGAATCAAACCCATCTCTGGCCTGGCCGCTGCTTCTTGGCCTTAGTCATCGCACATCTACCACGTTCTCCTCCCCTGGAAACCTCTCATCACTCATGGACAACTCAGGGCAGAGTGACAAAGGAAGGGATAAGGTGACACTTCCAAGGTCTTGGCCGTGGTGAGAGGCGTGAATGCTTCATTGGCTCCTGCTGAAGGCTCCCAGGAGCACGTAATGCAGGTGAGCAGAGAGTGAGACCAGGACTTCTCTTCACCCAGTCTTGGAGAGCCAAGGACCTTATCTTTCCAGGGCGCCTCGGTGGCTCAGTGGGTTAAAGCCTCTGCCTTTAGCTCAGGTCATGATCCTGGGGTCCTGGGATCGAGCCCCACATCGGGCTTTCTGCTTAGTGGGGAGCCTGTTTCCTCCTCTCTCTCTGCCTGCCTCTCTGCCTACTTGTGATCTCTGTCTGTCAAATAAGTAAATAAAAATCTTTAAAAAAAATAAATTTAAAAAAGGACTGTATCCTCCCATGTGCTTTTGTGATGTTAGAGACAGTCTTAACTTCTGGAGCTGTAACTCTCCAGAGGACACTTCTACCCACCCTACTGAACACATATCCCCAGATACAGAACTCCAGGCCATGCTAAGACACCACTCTGTGTTGGGGACGGGGGCAAGAATGGGGCCCGTGAGCCACCGAAGAACGTGTCTGGGAACAGCGACAATGCATAGTCAGGTAAGAATGCTGGATATCATAAATATGGTATGAAAGGGCACAGTTATAGTCCATCAAAGAAAGAGCTGTCAGAAAATTATGCCTCAAGTAAGACTGGTTGATATCATATAAGAATCGTGCTACTCGTGCTCGCGGTTAGCATTTATTAAGTGCCTACATTTATCCTGTGCCTGGCATTGTTTCTAAGCGCCTTACGTCAACTCATTGAATCTTCACAATAATCCTATATGATTCGGTATTTTATTTCCAATTTACAGATGAGGAAACCGAGGCATGAAACCAACCCAATATTGTACTTGGCAGGGGGCCTGAGTTGAACCAAGGTGTTGTGGCTCTAGCATCCCTGCTCTGTTGTCAACTCCAAATCTGTGTACTCACCACTGACATCCCCCAAACTCATTCATTCGTTCCCCTTTCCTCCCCCATCTACACCGACTCTCATGAATGGAGCTAGTAAGCTTGTTCCCACGGGAGAATGTCTAGCCATGGGTCTTGATATAAGACACCGCCCAGGGGTACTGAACAGGCCAGGAAGTGCACACAGCCTGTGGAGCCCAGCACCGCTTCTGAGGAATTCCCCCTGGAAGGGTGTTTCTGCAAGAGTCCCTGAGGCTCCCATCATATGAAACTAACAGTTTCCATGGTCACCAAAATTAGCCTAGGAGGACTTCCCTGGCACCTCCTTCTGCCCACCTACCCATATCCCACTTGGTAAGTCTTAGATATTTGTATGCCCTTAGTCCTTCTGTAGCGTTCCTCACATTCCATGTCTGACTGCTCTCTGACTCTATAGTCAGAGTCACTCTGAGTCACTCTGAGAGCAGCAACTGTATCTGTCTTCTTCAGTTTTACTCCTAGAATCCAGCACAGTGCCTGGTATGTGAGTGGGTGTTCGATTAACATCTGTTACGGACTTGGATGAGAGGCTGGATGGCTGATGCTTGGCTGAATGGATGGACGGTTGGATGGTTGGGTGGTTGCATGATGGATGGATGGATGGGGAGCTGGATGGCTGAGTGGTTGGATGTCTGGGTGAAGTGACTTGGCATAAATTTTGCATACCAGACAGTGTCAAATTAAACCCCCCCAGGGTCTCTCTTGGGTGGAGAGATAAGAAATGCAAGCAGATAGCTTTGGTGAGCTAGAATGTGCATGGATAGATATCCAGTCTTCGCTCACTAAGAGAGTTGACACAGTACCCAGTCTTGGAATAACCACGTGGCTGATGAGATCATTTTCCCCTCCATCGCATTTCCCCAGACACACTTGCAGTCAACCCTCACTCCATCTAAAGCCTTCCTCTGCACTCTGAAAAATCCAGCTAGCGCTCAGGGATATTTCACTGCATTCTAACCTCAGATCAAGCTTAAGACCAAAGGAATAGCTCTAAGAAGCAGAATTGCAAGCAACGGGGAGACAAGCAGCGAAGTCTTTCCTAAAGTCCTCCAATCGCACAAGGAGAGAGGTGATCTACCAAGCCAAACACAATAAAGCTAGCCTTGGCTATAAAAGGATCCCCATGTATGCATAATTGCGTGATATTACCAACAGACTGACTTGTTCCTACTACACTCTCCAACCCCAAGACTTGCAATACCCCAAACACACACACACACACACACACACACACACACACACACTGTGCTCCAGCTATCGCGAACTCTTGGGCATTCCCCAGTGCACCGTGCTTTCCTCGCTCACCCTTAGTACATTCCATTCCCTTAGCCTGACGCATCCTTCCCCCAGTTACTCTTTGCCTGGCTAACTGTATCCATCCATCCTCAAGTCTCAGCAGACACCACCTCTTCTTGGAAGGTCTCCCTAACCTAGCCCCAAGATTTGAACAGATGTCTTCTTCTCTTTTTTTTTTTTTTAAGATTTTATTTATTTGACAGACAGAGATCACAAGTAGGCAGAGAGGTAGGCAGAGAGAGAGAGGAGGAAGCAGGCTCCCTGCCGAGCAGAGAGCCCAATGTGGGGCTTGATCCCAGGACCCTGAGATCATGACCTGAGCCGAAGGCAGAGGCTTAACCCACTGAGCCACCCAGGCACCCCCAGATGTCTTCTTCTATATGTCTTCTTCTTCTATGCCTGGGTGTCCCCAATCATGGCGTCCTACCCTGCTGTGCAATGCCTATTTGCACCTCAGTCTCCCATTTAGATCATCAGCTCCTTCAAGGAAAGACCAAATATCATTCATTGTTGTAACTCCAGCACCAAACACTCAATGACCACTTTGAATGAATGAATGAACAAGTGAATGAATGCACAAACACATCACACTTCCTGCTGCAGCCTTCCTTTCCCGCCATCAAGATCTTCAGTCAACCACCCACAAGCTCTTGAGACCACAGGAAGAAAATCAAATACTCTCAAATGCTCTAAATCGGCAAATGAAAACAACAGCTAAAATTAAACATCATTTCTAACGGGATGAGGAGCTCTCCGCCGACAATTCTCAATTAATTAAAACAGCCCCTGAGTGTGATGCCCAGGGCTTTCTCCCAGCTGTGGCGGGGGCTTGCCCGGTGCCAGCTGGAGTGCCGATGCCCCCTGCTGAACAGGGGGGCCACTGGGGAGCCGCCGCTAGAGCAGGGCAGCCTCCAAGGAGGGGCGGCCGCTGGGGAGGGGCGGGCCCCCGGGGAGGGGCGGGCCCCCAGTCAATAGCCAGCTAATCCACCTTTGCAAAAGAGGCTGGAAACTGTCCATGGTTTTGAAATGTCGGCAACAAATTCAATATTGAAAAATAAAACCGCTGCGGATGGCCAAGCTAGCTTTGTCTGGAGTGAATCGTGGTGAGAGAGACGGCTAGGCGACTGTGCAGAACCACAGTCATGGGGCTCTGCCATTCACTGGCTGAATGCCTTCGAGGAAGCTGTGCACCCTCTGTGCCTCAGGGAGTCCAGAGGATGGGGCATTACCGAGGGCTGGCGGGAAGACGAGGTGTAGTTAACATGTACAGAATGTCAGCGCGGTCCCCTGCACATGCTAAGTGAGAAACACAGGCTCTCTGCATCCAGGCTGTCTGGGGGACCCAGGTTTGCAGCCTCAGCCGATTGCACTGCCATTCTAAACCCACCGCACTCACTCCTGTATCTGCCACGTTGGGTGGCATCGCACTCCAAAACTCCCCTAGCTCCTGGGCCTGCTTCCCTCCGCCACACAGACCCGAGTGCCTGCTCCACAAAAGGTGCAGTAAATATTTACTATTTTTTTCACACATTTCAGATTATTTGAGTCTAACAACCTAAATGGCTCTCCCCACAGCTTCAGAAAAAAGACAATGGAGAAGCCAATCCTTTAGGGACCTGAACGGAAGTGCCTTCTGCAACAGGGACACAGGCCACCCACACGACGAGCCGGAGCCTCACACGGCCGCAGCTCAAGAGACGTCAGAAAGGTCTGCTCCCAAGGATGTCCCCAGAACTGTTTAACCCCCCTCCAGCCACCCCAGCCTCCGAGGAGCAAAAGCAATACACTGCAAAGATTCTTAACACCCCCTCATCCCTCTCTCGCTCTCTCCCTCTCTCCTCAGCCCCCAACACCCACACACCTACACGGGGCCTCTCGAAGATTTTTAAAGCCCTATTCACACATTCCCAGAACATGATACCCCTCAGAGCTCGAAATGATAAACTCTCTACATGTGCACGTATACACACACAGACACACACACACAGTTTGATCACCAGCGGAACCCCACTGTGCCTGCTCCGGAAGAGGGAGCATCGCCTAGAAAGGGGGTGCTTCTCTGCTGAGGGCTTCTGAAATGTCAGCTGAGCCAGTAAAGAGCTTGTGATTCACTCCCTGACTCACCCCCTTCTCTGCAGTGAATGCAGCACATGGCGTTTCCATTCACTCCCTCATTCAGGCAGGAAACCTGTTTTCAGAAAAAAAAAAAAAAAGACGACAACGAAGGGAGGAAGGAAGGAGAAAAGAAGAAGAAGAAAAAAAAAAAAAAACTCATTCAGGCACAAAACCCTGTGTGTGCCCAACCTTGCACCCATCCCTGAAAAGACAAAGAATAATAAAATGCAGTTCCTGCCCTCAAGTTTTGCACAGCGTGCAGGCTGGGGAGATAAACGGCTCACCAGCAATCAGTGTAATAAGTGTTACCACAGAGGAGAAGCAGCCAGAAGCTTGAGGAGGATGCCACAGTTGACTCTGAAAGTATGAAATGTTTCCATGATGAAAGAATTCACAAGCAAAAAGGAAAGACACAGGACAGACCCGGGAACCTATGTTCAACATATACCACAGATAAGGGATTCATATCCATGATATATAAAGATAGCTCCTAGCAATCAATAAGAAGAAGCCCGCCAGGAAAAGTGACAAAGTCATATGCAGTGGAAATTTCCAGAGAAAGAAATAGAAATGGGCAACAAGCATAGGAAGATATCTCCAGTTTCACAAATATCTGGGAAATAATAATTTAACACAAGATATCTTTCATGTATTAGACTGGCCCAAAAAAACAGAACAAACAAGAAACCCTGAAAAGGTCGACAATGCCCAGGGTTGGCAACCATGGGGGCTGAATGAGTGAGTGAAAGAACGTAGAGGTGACCCTTGAGCAATGTGGAGGTCAGGGGGGGCAGTGATGCCTGCACAGTCAAAAATCTGCTTGTTAACTTCTGATTCCCCAAAACATAACTACTTATACCCTATTGATGACCGGAAGCCTTACCAATAACATAAACAGTCTACAGACACACACTTTACATACATATTCTGTACTATATTCTTAGAATAAAGCAAGCTAGAAGAAAGGAAATGTCATTAAGAAAATCATAAGGAGGTGGGGCACCTGGGTGGCTCAGTGGGTTAAGCCTCTGCCTTCGGCTCAGGTCATGATCCCAGGGTCCTGGGATCAAGCCCCGCATTGGGCTCCCTGCTCGGTGGGGGAGCCTGCTTCCCCTTCTCTCTCTGCCTGCCTCTCTGCCTCCTTGTGATCTCTCTCTCTCTCTCTCTGTCAGATAAATAAATAAAATCTTTATAAAAAAGAAAATCATAAGGAAGAGAACACAAATTTTCAGTGCTGGGCTATATTTCTCGGCGGGGATGGGGGGATCCACATATAAGTGGACCCTCATGGCCGTTCGAAGTCATGTCATTCAAGGGTCTGCTGTGGGGTATAGCCTCTGACAGGGGAGGGAGTGAGCATTCTGTTATTTCCCTACTCCTATCTCCCTCCTCCCATGTGCTCTTTACATGACAGACCCTCAGTAACCCCCTGTGGGACAGTGTTCAACAGGGGATGTATAGCCACACGGCTGAGCTTCAGAGATTTTTATTAGCCAAACCCTTCCCTATGGCTCCTCTGGGATACGGCGGATGATTGCAAGGAAGCCGATGGTTCTGGGCACAGGAGCCGGGGACAAGGCAAGAGCGGGGCTTGATACCCAGGGACCAAAGTGCTCCTTGGGTGATGGCCACTCCTTCTGTCCTCACCAGAGGCAAACTGGGAGTGTTCAGACATTCCTCTTGCCCACAGGCAAAATGGTGTGCAGAGATAAGAGAGGTTTGTATGTGATTGTTCCCTCTAGAGAAGAGGAAGGAAACAGATCAAGGGACGAGAGGCAGAGTATAGAGCAAAGAGGTCCCTTGGCTCAACTGAAAGTGGAGGGAAGCACCGCCCTCAAAGGCAGAGCCAAGCCTCGGAGAACGGGGCACCAGGCTCGTGGGACCCACAGACACTAGGAGGCCCCTTCTGTTCTGCCCGTTGGTGGAAACAGCCAACACTTACTGCTTACTGTGTGCCAGACATTGACCTAAGACCTTCAGGTACCTTATCTCTATAGCCCTCTGCCATAGGTGCCTATTTTGCAAAGGAACTCAGAGAGGTTAACTCACTTCTGTGAGGCCACACAGCTTGGCGATGGCAGCACCGAGATTTGAAAGTAAATCTGTCTGCCTCCGAAACTCCCCACTCTTAACCACGACTTGACTTTTAGCAGGCCCCGGCTAGGAAGTCAGCTCTTAGGGAGGAAGTCCTGCCCATGAATGGGACAGGACCAGAACGGGGTTCATCCCCCAAGAGGGAAAAGCAGGAGCACAATCTAGTGGGGTGGGGGAGAGTCCAGTGGACCCAACATCTAGGAAGGGAGCCACTATACCATTCGGGGCACAAAGAGTCTGGGAGGAACCTGGGTCACTTCTGGGCCTAGGTGAGGGTGGGTGTGTCCCACCATCCTCCCCACCCACATCTGTTTCCCCTAGAGGGATCTACAGGAAAAAACAAACAAACAACAACAACAAAAAAAAAAAAACCCCGACAACAAAACTTCAAATCAGAAGAGCCAGTGCTGCTCTAGACAGAAGTAGTGAGGAAGTGGGCAGCTGGGTGGGCCACATCCGCCCCGCAGCAGGGCTCCTTGGGGTACCATGGGGGGTGGGGAGAGCGAAGAAGGCTGGTCCCTCCGCCCAGGGGAAGAAGGAACGAGAGGGTCTGGGTCCCATCCAGGCTGAGACACTATTCAGAGTCAGGTCTAGCTGGATTCATGCGACTCTGCTGTCCCTAAAGCTCACAGAGATCTGGGCCTAACCATGAGACCTCAAGCAGTTGACTCAGTTTCTCATCTGTGACATTGGGTAAGAATGGAAGATTCTAGAATGGGGACTGGGGGCAAGGATGGAGATACCACTTCTTAAATCAACTGATACCTCCCTGGCTTTGAGCCCACCAGGCCTCCCCTCTGCAGCTAAATTGGAAACGCTATGAGAAACTGTCCACTGCATCTCCAGAACCTAGAACCATGTGTGGCACACAGGAGGCACTCAATAAATATTGGTTGAATCGGAATATACTAGGTGGTCAAATATATTTGTTGGAAAAAAAAATAGGTAAGGAGGAATGAAAGCAGGTAAGGAGGAAGAGGGTGAGGAAGGGAGGAAGTCAGACCCCCAGGAACGTTCCCCCTGCATGCGAAGCAGCTGAGGTCGACCAGTTAGTCAATCTGTGTCCTCTGGCATTCTACCCAGAAGAATATTAATTACTTTCTTGCAGTTAATGGGACCAAGTACTGCAGATCAGTAAGTGATGGCTAGGCTCTCTCTCTGAACAGTCCCTGGGCTTGAGCCAACGTAACCTTTCCCTTCCTTTTCTTTCTTTCTTTTTTTTTTTTTTTTAAGATTTTATTTATTTATTTGAAAGAGAGAGAGACAAAGTGAGATAGCATGAGAGGGGAGGTCAGAGGGAGAAGCAGACTCCCCGTGGAGTTGGGAGCCCGATTCGGGACTGGATCCCAGGACCCCGGGATCACGACCTGAGCCGAAGGCAGTCGCTCAAAGGAGCCACCCAGGTGCCCTCCCTTCCTTTTCTAAGGAGGCCCCAGATGACAGCTGTTTCTTTTTCCTTTGAGTATGCATCTCATTCTCTTTCCCCAGCACCCACCATTAGACTCCCACAGAGTGCAAACATTCTAATGTTGATCTGTGGTCCTAAAAGTGCAAACACAGAACCACATGTTTCCACTTCAATCACTGTCACTAGAACAATGGTCCCTATTACCACTCCTTGGGGGAGAAAAATGTGTATTATCAGTAAAAAACCAACATAATAATGTGTCAGGCAGGGCGCTAAGTGCTTTATATGCTTATCTCTCTTAATCCTTTGAGCAATCCTTTGAAGTAGACTTTGAGAGTCCCCTTTTACAGATGAGCAAGCCACAGATTAGACAGAAGATGTAACATATCGCTTCACCACTGTGTCCACACGGTAACCCACCTCTACTCATTCTTTGGATGGCCTCTTAGGTCTTTAGCAAAGCTGTCCCTGAATGAAGGCTCTCTCCAACGCTGTCCTGGCAGAATTAGCCAGCCCTGTTATTCTCTGGTGATCAAAGGTGCCTTAGGAAACTCATCCTCTGACCTCTGACCGCTCAGTGAAGTGAGTGGAGACAGTAAGTGCCCTAGAATGCACTTTGCTAGATACATTGCTTAACCCCTCAGTTAAGGGGTTCCCCAGCAGCCCCACCTGTAACAGAGGGAAATAAATTCTGGGTTCCAGAGTTGCTATGAGGGTCAAATGAGAGGGTGTATGTCCCCGCACACGAAGTGGCAGTGAGGACAAAGCAGTGTGGGCTTCTTGGTCCTACTCCTTGTTGGCCCATTCACACTCCCTCCTGTGCCAGGGCCAGCTCGTGGGCCAGCTGCATGCACCCGTTCTCAACTCTGTGTCCCAGCATGTCACGTGAAACTGACCAGGGCTGTGTTTTTGTTTCTTTGCCGGAGAGCAAATTATTATTATTTTTTTAAGATTTTATTTATTTGACAGAGGTCACAAGTAGGCAGAGTCAGGCAGAGAGGCGGGGGGAAGCAGGCTCCCCGCTGAGCAGAGAGCCCAATGTGGGGCTCGATCCCAGGACCCTGGGATCATGACCCAAGCTGAAGGCAGAAGCTTTAACCCACTAAGCCACCCAGGTGCCCCCGGAGAGCGAATTATTAAACATTTATTAGCATATCACTGCTTTTTCCATCCTTCCCCAATGCACAGCTCGGTGGGACCCCTCAGCGCAAAGGTGCTACAGCTCCTGGTCTGTGACTTCCAGAAGACCAAGAGGCCCCTCAGTGTCTCCCCCAGAGAAACGCCACAGTAGACTCATTTACTCATGCAACTTGATAATGACTGGACACCTATTACGCGCATACACAGCCCACCACCCCTTGGCAAGGGTTGGAGGAACCCTGCCATCTGTCATTCATCGGATCAGAGGAAGGATTTTCACAGCTGTGACAAGTGGGAGGAGGAAATTAATAAGAAGTCCCAGAGGTGGCAGGGGAAGGATCACATATATTACTTCCAAATCATCATCCTCCATCAATGGTAAGTCACCTCCTGACAACAGGATACTCATCCTCCGGGCTCGCCCACACTCTCCACACGAGCAAGAATTGAGTGAAATAAAGAAAGACCCAGTCTTCCATGCTCTCACAGCCAGAATTGTCAGGGTGCCCCTCAGGTACCTGAAAGACCAGAAAGCTTGGAATTTTGGTCACTGAAACAAGGGAGCTGCTGTCCCGTGCAGAACCCCAGTGTCTCCCCTCAATCAATCCACACTCCTTGGTCCACACACTGTCCCCTCACCCACCTCTCTGCCCTGCGGTACCTTGTCTCTTTTTGCTCATCAGTAACTCCTCCTGGGCCCCTCAACCCCCACCTCTCTCTGTCCCTGATTCTGTCCTCCCATTTCTTCTCAGCTGGTAACGACGGGATGGAGGGATGGAGACACATCAGACATTCCTTAAAACGCTGATATGAAAACAGCCAATTCACGTTAGTTTCGGCAAACTGGCTTTTGGAAGATAGACCTAGAGCAGCACCAAAACCTCAAACCCCACAATCGTTTATGAGCAAGTGGTAGAGAGATATTACTCAACTCCCAGAATCTGGCCCATCGAGACCTATCTCTGACCCTGCCACTGTCACCCTCTGTGGCCCTCCCTTCAACCATCCAGAGACAGATGTCAGCAGGAAGGGGATCTGGCTTGAGTAAGGCCTGCACTCCACGGCCCACCTGGACCCCTAAGCCCTGCCGAGAGGAAATGCAGGCAAAGCAGAGAACCATTTCAGGCCACGGGGGACCTTGGCTTCCCCAGGAGGGCCGAAGTGCCCTAACACTTGACTTTGATGATTCAAGCATTTGTCATTCCAACTCCCCCACAGCAGGGCGAATAAAAAAAAAAACTAAAGATTTAACTTAAAAAAAAAAGTTTAACAAGTTAATTTTCTAAATTTAAAATGTTTCAGAAAGAAACACAACCTACAGAAGGATAATTTTAAGCTATATTAAAGCACAAGGATGACATCATGAAATTCTAATTATATAGACTTTGAGGCAATAGAGTCAGGCAATCCTTCTGGATGCAGTTAGAATTTTCTCACAATGTGCCAACACTACGTGGGTACCCCATCTTCTGGACATACTAAAAATCCTTCTCATAGATTATGTGAAAAAGGGAAAATAAAAGCACCCTCTGAGACTTCAAGCGAGATTTGAGCTCTTTGGTTTTACTGTTCACCAGAATTTCTCTCCTGAGATAAGACTATTTCTAAGAGCATCTATAAAGATGAGAGTAGAGTCCAGACCAAACCTATCATCAGCTGATTGATCTATATGGAGCCAAGCTGTTACCTCTTGGAAAAATGACAGCAGTGACCTGGGGCAAAACTCTGGGGGCCCGGCGCCTTCCCCATGGGATCTCTTTCCCTCCGTGTGGTGAGGGGAAAATGAATTAATTCATTGTCAAGGTCCGAGACCGATGCCCAACACATAAATGTGAAGTGTGATGGCATTCGCGAGGAGGATGAAGGTGCAGAAGACATCGAAAACTACAGAGCAGGAGAAAGACCTGCTCTCCTAGGTGCCCCTCGCTATTTCATGCGAGTGGTGTGCAGCAAGGTGGGGAAAAAAACGGAAATCACTCCACTCGATAACTTTTCCTATAAAAAGTCATCCCCTATGTCTGAGATATCTTATGCATCTCAGAAACCTTTACATTTTTAAAGGCACAAGGTCTGTAGGTCATACAAGCTACAGATATACAACATGTGTGCATAATATATTTAAAATTAGACACATGCACACGCTTTGAGGCTTTACAACAACGCCCAAAGGTAGGTAACATCGTTTGTCTCATTTTATGGCTGAGAACATTCTGAAGCGTTCTGAAGTGAATGGAGTTTCCCACGAGTCCCTGGTGGATACCACAGCAGGGACTGCAGTCCACGATCCCTCCTTCTTAACTGGAACTTCTCCATTTCTCCTGTCCCTCTTTGCCTGACTCTCTCGCCGCATTCCTATCCCCAAAATTGCCCTAGGTGCTCCAGAGGATACAAGAAGAAGGTGGAAAAGGTAGCCATCGCCCCCAAGAAATGAGAATTGTGAATAATTTCTTTCTTCTCCTTTCCTTCTCCTTCTCGTTTCCTGGAATGAGAGCAAAATTCAGAAGCAGGTGGCAAATCGACCAGATCGGGAGCAGAAGTTAAGACGCCTCAAAACCTAGGATCAGCGTTTGGTTTCCAAAAAGGAATGAAAGGCCAGGCTTCTTGGTGTTTTTAAAGGGCCAAGGGAGGGGCTCCTGGGTGGCTTGGTCCATTAAGCATCTGCTTTCTGCTTATGTCATGATCCCAGGACCCTGGATTCGAGTCCTGCATCGGGCTCCTTGCTCAGCGGGGAGTCTGCTTCTCCCTCTGCCTCTGCCTGCTACTCTGCCTGCTTGTGCTCTCTCTCTGACAAATAAATAACTAAAATCCTTTTTAAAAAAGCTATTTAAAATAATAAATCAAGGTTGGGGCACCTGGGTGGCTCAGTGGATTAAAGCCTCTGCCTTCGGCTCGGGTCGTGATCCCAGTGTCCTGGGATCGAGCCCCACATCAGGCTCTCCACTCGGCGGGGAGCCTGCTTCCTCCTCTCTCTCTCTGCCTGCCTCTCTGCCTACTTGTGATCTCTGTCAAATAAATAAATAAAATCTTTAAAAAATCATCATAATAATAATAAATCAAGCGCCAAGGGAATTAGCCAATCCTAGGAAGGCAGCAGAGAGGAAATTAACTTTCTTTCCCACCACTGAGCTTGCAGTCAAGGTGTTGGCAGGGGCTGGAAAATTAACTTTCAATGAGTGGTTGTGGAGGGGCTTTCATTTACCCCCCCACCCCCCCCCCCCCCGCTAAAAAAATAATCTCTAATGCTACAGTGAGCCTGGATCATCTCCATTATGCAGGGAATGCAATGGAGGCTCAAGGAGGTTGAGTCAATGGTTGAAGAACACAAAATCAGAAAAGAGGACAAAAATGGAATTTGCATCCATCCAAAAATGGAATTTGCATCCAGATTCTTCTCAGGGCATCCCACTGCCTTCCTCAAAGCACTTCTCAAATTCCCAACTCTCCAAACTCCAGGGTCATGCACTTGTGGAAGGAACACGCCACCGGCGAGGACCCAATTTTACACAAATGCCAAATATCTCCCCTGACATACAATGTCCACAGCCTGTCCATCAATTTCGTATGCTCTGACGACATGGCATCCTGGCATGCCAAGTGTGACTTTTCTTTTCTTTTCTTTTCTTTTTTAAATCGCCACATTCCTGTAGACGCATAGCAGTGGTTGCTTTGCCAATCCATGGTTAATATTCAAGGTTCCCAGATTTCCTTCTGTCGTAGAGGGCTCCGGCTCTCTTCTCTGGCTTTCTGCCAAGCATGCAGAGGAGGGAAAGGAGCTGGTGGGCAGGGAGGTGGCAGCTGGAGACGGAAGAGATTATTTTCTCCCTGTGTCATCCAACTAGTTAGGGCTGCTCTCTAAGAAAGTTAACGGTTTTGGCTGTTGGTTGAGGTTTTGTAATCAGCCCCCTTAACTGTCTTACTCTGAGTAAAGGTTTCCCAAGGGATCCCTTTAGAGTCTCTAAAATAAATAAGTATGTAATTCATGAATAATGCTAATTTGGCATTCTTTTCCCCAGTATGTAATTACTATACATATATGTATATGTTCCTTTTTTTGTTTCATTGACTAGAACAGCCAAAACAACAACAGATAATAGCGTCGACAAGCAACCATCCTTCATTTATTCTTGACTGCAATGGGAATGCCTCCAGTATCACAAAATTAAGCATATTTTTGGCTATCGATTGGCCACAGATAGTCTTTATCAGGCTGAGGAAGTATATTTTTATTCTTAGTTCTTTCTCTGAGTTTTCACCAAGAATGAACATTGAAATTTTAACAAATACTTTTTTGGCATCTATGAAGATGATCATATTTTTTTCCTTTGACATATTGATGGGGTTTGTTAATAGACTTCCTAATAATAAGCCACAATGTATTTCCAGAATGAATCTTCCTTGACCATGATGCATTGTTCTTATAATATCCCCAAGATTCAACCTGCCAAAGTTTTATTTAGGATCATTTTTCTCGGTGTTTATAAGTGAGATCAGAATATGCCCTTATTTTTGTGTGTGAATTTTGTCCAAATTCTGCATCTGTGTCATGCTGGGTCAGAGGGAAAAGCAGATTGTTTTCTTCTTTTTCTACAGTTTAAAGAAATTTTTTAAAAACCAAAAGGATCACTAGTCCTGGAGCTCTTATTGATGGGTTTGAAAACTTCCATCGTTTCCTTCTTTGCTCTCAATCTAGAACAAGGGCAGATAAACGGTAGCTCGAAGGCCCGCCACCTGCTTTAATAAATAAAATGTTATTGGAACAGTCATGCCCACTGCTTTACAAATCATCTATGGCTGCTTTCAGGCCAAAATGGCAGAGTTGAGTAAGTGCTAGGGGACTCCCTGGCCACCTAAAATAGTTACTCTCCGGCCCTTCATGAAAAACGTTCCCAATGTCTCATGGAGACAGGCTCTCTCTTATGGTAAACAGTTTGGGCATTTCTGTTTTCTTAGGCTTTCAAATTTAATTCTGAAAGTTAACAACAGCTACCATCTGAGTACTACAAAATGCCCAGCAGAGGGTTGAGCTCTTTACACCTATTTTTGCCACTGAATCAATACAATCCTGCATTGTTATCCCCATTTTACAGCGGAGGAGAGTAAATAACTTGCCCAAGATCAGGAGAGGGGAGTGGAAAAGCTGTGATAGAAATCCCATGTGCCTGTGCTAAAAACCACAGTGGTATCATGTCTTGCTATCTTACCATTTTTTCCTATCTCTGTACTTAGGTCCTTTCTCATTCCAAATTTGCATATGATGGATATATAGATTCACTACATGTATTATAGATGCACTTTTATATATTCATTTTATGTATATATAAAGATTGATATATGAATGGTTAAGACATCAATTTTACTGGCTTTTTGTTTGCTTGGCTTTGTCTTGCTTTCCAGACCTAATTTTTAGAGTTAGCCACACAATGCTTTTTTATATATTCCAATGCTATATTAACTATATCAGAGTGTAAAATTTTATATATTCTAGTGTTATATTCTAGTTCTTCATTCTTACTCCTCCTTTCCTTAGTTTTCTCCCCAGGAGAAACCTTACCTCTGAAGTAGAAATACTTAGTTAATTTATAGTCATTTTAAAGTTTTGTTAATTTTTTTTTAATTTTTATTTTAACTACACTCTACAACCAACATGGGGTTTGAACTCACGACCCTGAGACCAAGGGTGGCATGCTCTACTGACTGAGCCAGCCAGGCACCCCTGATTGGTTACTATTTTGAAAAGCATTTAAAACCATACACTTGGGATACTGGTCTAACATTCATACTTGGGGATCTGTAATAGTTTATCATCAACAAGACTAAATAGCCTGAAATGAAATTTTTTGTGTTTTTTTTTAAGATTTTATTTATTTATTTGATAGAGATCACAAGTAGGCAGAGAGTCAGGCAGAGAGAGAGGGGGAAGCAGGCTCCCTGCTGAGCAGAGAGCCTGAGGTGGGGGCTCGATCCCAGGACCCTGAGATCATGACCTGAGTCGAAGACAGAGGCTTAACCCACTGAACCACCCAGGCGCCCCGAATTTTTTTGTTTTTTAATTAAACTTTTCATTTTGAGAGAACCGTCAAGTTCCACGCAGTTACAAAAAATAACGGGAACGATCTCATGGATCCTTTACCCAGTCTCTCCCAAAGGTAACATCCTGCAAAAGTTAATCACATCATAACATAACCAAGATCTGTGACACTGATGCAGCCAAGATACAGAACATTTCACAGGATCCCTCACGGCGCCCTTTTGCAGCCACACGCACTTCTGTCGGCCTCCGCCCTCTCCTACCTCTTGGCAATCACTAATCTGTTCTCCATTTCTATAATTCTGACATTTCAAGAATGTTACATAATTATAATCATACAGTATATAACCTTTTGAGATTGGCTTTTTTCACTTGGCATAATTCTCTGCTGATTCATCCAGATTGTGTCAACAATTCACACCTTTTTATTCCCGACTGGTATTATTATATGATGTGGAAATATCACAGTTTGATTAGCCATTTCCCTCTTGAAGGACACTTGGGTTATTTCCAGCTTTGGGCTGTTATGAATAAAGCTGCCATAAACATCTGCATAAAGGTCTTCGTGTGAGAATCTAAGACTTTATTTCTCGGGTATCAATACCCAAGAATACAATTCCTGGGTCACAGCACAGTTGCACTTTTAGCGTTTTAAGAAACTGCAAAGCTGTTTTCCAGACTGACTGTCCCACTTAACATTCCCACCAAAAACAATACGGGTGATCCAGTTGCTCTACACCCTTGTCAGCCTTTGGTGGTATCATTATTCTCTCTTTTAGCCATTCGGGAAAGTGTGCACAGATATGTCATTGTGGGGTGTGTGTGTTTGTGTGTGTACCTGTGTCTGTGTGTATGACATTAAATATCTTTTTCTGTGTTTATTTGTCATCTGTATCTTTCTTTTCAGTGAAATGTCTGTTTATATCTTTTGCCCATTTTCTGATTGGATTGTTTCTTTTGAGTGCTCTTTATATATGCTAGATAATAGTCCTTTGTAGATAAGCAGTTACCAAATATTTGGTCCCAGTCTGTAGTTTGTCTTTTCTTTCTCTTAATGTAGTCTTGCACAGGGCAATAGTTTTAAATTTTGATAAGGTCCAATTTTTCAGATTTTCTTTTTATGTTCATGCTTTTGGTATCGAGTCTAAGAACTCTGCCTGGCTCTAGATTCCAAAGATTTTCTCTGATGCATTCATTTAAAAGTTTTATAATTTTATGTTTTACTTTTAGGTCCATGATCTGTTTTGAGTGAGTTTTTGTATATAGCATGAGACTTGGGGGAGACTTGGTTGGCTCATTCGGTTAAGAGTCTGCCTTCAGCTCAGGTCATGATCCTGGAATCCCAGGATCGACCCCCGCATCAGGCTCCCTGCTCAGTGGGGAATCCACTTCTCCCTCTGCCCCTCACCTTGCTCATGTTCTCTCTCTCTCACTCTCTCTGTCTTCCCCCCTCAAATAAATAAATAAAATCTTTTAAAAAATAAAAAATAAAATAAAACATGAGACTTGGTCCAAGGTTCATTTTTTTTTTTGCCCATGGGTATACAACTGCCTCATATCACTTGTTGAAAATTCATTTCCTCCATTGAACTGCTTTTGTGCCTTTGTCAAAAATCAATTAGACATATTCATGTGAGTCGATTTCTGTGTTCTCTATCCCATCCCATCGATCTATGGATCTATCTTTCTACAGACTCCATAGAGTCTTAATTACCGTAGCTACAGAAAAAAAAATGATTCTTCCCACTTTATTCTTTTTTTTTTTTTTTTTTCAAAACTGTTTAAGCCTTTCCAGGTCTGTTGCATTTTCGGATAAATTACCGAATTATCTTGTTTGCGTCTACAAAATAATTTTGTTGGGATTTTTATAAGAACCACATCAAACCTGTGTATCAATCTGGGGAGAACTGATATCTTTATTATGTTGAGTCTTTCATTGCTAGTATACAGTATGTTTTTTGTGTGTTTATCCTGTATCCTGCAACCTTGCCAAAGTCATTTATTAGTTGTAATAATATGATTTGGTTTTGTGTGTGTGGTAGGTTTTCTTTTTTTCTTTTTCTTTTTTTTTTCTTTTTTTTTTTTTTTTTAATCCATGGGATTTTCTGCATTAACATTCAGATCAACTGCAAGTAAGGACAGTTCTATTACTTCCTTTTCTCACCTGTATGCTTTTCTTAAAACTTTTCTTGTCTTACTACATTGCTTAGAACTGGCTAGAATATCCAGCACTATGTTGAATATGTCCCAGAATTATTAAGGAAAGTGTTTTATTTTTAAGCCCTAGAGTTTTATAACCTTTGTTACTAACTTCTAGTTTTATTTCATTTCAATCAGAGAAAGTTGAAGGCATATATTCTGATTAAGTATTCCATATAAAAGACAGTAAATCAAGTAAATTTCTCTTATCATCACTCCCCTACTATTTACTTTGCAGTCCTCATTAACATAAACTGGGATTTTAAGCTCAAATAGATTATGAAGTTATTTTTATACCATATGGCCTTTCATTCACAAATATTTTTGACATCTGTCACCTATTTAATTATCAAGACTTTTTTTTTAAAGATTTTATTTATTTATCTGACACAGAGAAAGACTGCAAGAGAGGGAACATAAGCAGGGGGAGTGGGAGAGGAGAAACAGCTTCCCACAGAGTAGGGAGCCGGACACAGGGCTCGATCCCAGGACCCTGGGATTATGACCTGAGCTGATGGCAGATGCGTAACGACTGAGCCACCCAGGCACCCCAAGACTTTATTTTGTAAATCAGTTTAAGGTTCACAGTAAAACTGAGGGGAAGGCAGAGAGATTCCCCATATAACTCTGCCCCCATAGGAGCATAGCATTCCTTATTGCCCCATCCCATACCAGAATGCTACATTTGTTACAAACGACGAACAGTCTGCCATCTATTTTAATACAAAATTTATAGTGATTAATTGGACTTAATATTATGTTTAATTATTTGACATGTTCATTCCAGTTTCTCTATACCATAACTTCTTCATTGTTACATTGCTAATATTAGATCCTCTCTCAGTCAGATGGGAACATCTTCAAATAACTCTTTCATCAGTGGTATATTTCCATTGCCTTTTTATGTCTTTCTGTTGCTTTCACACATTAATGACAGTTTGAGAATCAAATACGCAGATTATAATATTTCCTCTCAAACCTCTGTTGATGCACTTGCATTGTCTTAAGTCCCCTATTACTCACTGCAAATATATATTCAGACCCTGGATTTGCCAAAAGATGTGTGGTATAGATTATCCTTAATCCTTCTCTCTGCCCACTGTGGTGATGATCAAATCTACTTCTTGAGCCAAGGCTGGAAGTCTGGATAATGTGTACAGTGCCAGGTCTCTAGCAAGCACTCATCCATTGCTGCTTTGTTATCCTGAAACAGACTCTTCCTTCTCCTCCACTACCAGGTTCCCTGATTCCAGGATGCAATCACACCACAGTCCCTATGGTCTCTCCTCAGCACCTCCCCAATGCAAGCCATGCCACTCAAGGCTCAGTTCACCACCAACAGTTCCCTACACAAACCAGAGCACAAATAAACTGCCTCCTTCAACTTCCTGACTTCTCTGACGGGCTGTAAGAAGCCTCCGGTCATTTCAAAAAGTGGCTCCTGAGCCAAAGAGGGCTGACTTCTTACTTGGTAAAACCTTGGTACAAACTATGCAAACTTACTTGGTACAAACTGTAGTCCTGTTCCTACTACAGAAGAGACACAAAGGGTCTTTCTACTGTTTCGCGTCATCTTTGCCTCCAGAGGTGATGTCTGGAGTGAGCGGACCCAATCCAGCCCCACGTGCCTTCCAGTTTACAGAGATTTCACTGAGATTCCAACAGCTGGTTATCTGGAACGGTCAACAGTATTCCTCCTGTTCTATGTTATCCTCACCATTAGAGGGCCAAGTTGGAAAGGCTGCCTTAGAGACAGTACCAGACAGACAGACAGAGACCAACTGTAATCTTCAACCTATGCCAAGACTAAGTCTTTACTTGGGATTACAGAGCTTTCAGTGTTCATGGCGGTGGCAGAGCCTGTCCTGTATGAGCCAGTGTGGTCCTACTGTGGTAACCATATAGAAGGGTTCCCTCCCAGGGCATCGCTCTACAACAAATCCCCTAGAACAGTGGTTCTCCAAGTTCGGTGTACAGAAGCATCGCTTGGGGAGCTTACTAAAAATTGATTAGGGGCACCTGGGTGGCTCAGTCTGTTGAGCATCTGCCTTCAGCTCAGGTTATGATCCCAGGGTCCTGGAATCGAGCCCCATGTCTGGCTCCCAGCTCAGCGGAGAGCCTCCTTCTCCCTTGGCCCCTCATCCTCCTAATGTTCATACTCTGTCCCTCAAATAAATAAAATCTTTTTAAAAAAAAGTTGATCAGGCTCCACCCTAGAGATTCCAATGGCATCCAGGGCCTACATCTTTAACAAACCCCACGGAGGCACACAGGGGGTTCAAAAACAGCCCTTGGAGAACTATAGCACCAGAAGCTCCTCCTCTAAAAGCGCCAGACATGAACTTGTCAGCTGCCCCATCTGATAGTTCCTCCAGGCCACAAATGGAAAGCAGTAAATATAATTCTGCACCCACTACAGTTGCTGCAGGGGAGCCACCTGGTATAGCAACACTAGATCATGCAATACCTCCTCAAAATTGTTCATTGCTCGTTAGACTCCAGCCAATGCCTTGTCACCAAAAAATATAGCACTTAATGGGAATTCTGCAGATGGACTTCTACACATCTGAAATGATACATTCACCACATGATTCTTGATGGCATTGTCTGCAATAGCCCCAAATTGGAAATTATCTAAAGTTCACCACTGAAGGGCTCGTTTAATAAATGATGAATTATCCATACAATGGGATCTTCTGCATCTATTTTTTTTTAAGTGTAAGGAAGCTCTTTTTGTTACTGATATAGACAGATCCCCAAGATGCAAGGTGGAGAAGAAGGGGTAGTAATTCAAAGATGTAAAGACTGACACGGCATAAGGTCCTGCCGGTAGGTCAAGATACCCAACAAATGAGAACAAACACACCAGAGACTCCTGACCACACATTAGCAGGAAACACAGTAGAGAATATGGGTTGTAGTATGTATGCCACGTTTTCCTGTGAAAATGACGGGAGTGGAAGAAAAAACGTCTGGAACGAGACTGAAAAAGAAAGAGTAAGAAGGGGATAAACAGATGACATAAATAAACAGACTTTAAAACTTCATACTTTCTTGTATTCCTTCAACCATATGAACATATTATCTCCCCCAAAATTACATTTTAAAACACTCTGGATTTTTTTTTTATGAGATCTTTGACATGGAAAAGGAAACGGATGCCCCAGGCTGGTGTGATTTACTTTTAATTTTATATTCCTTTTGGGTCCCTGCGGCTTGGTATTCTCAGATGTGCCCATTAGCAAGCAGTTTGCCCAGTAATGAAGGTGGAGTGAGCTTGCTTTGTCTCTACTGGTAAGTGGTGATGGTCCAATCAGGGATGTTCAAAAGACAGGCTGTACCAGGCTTTATAAAAAAAAGTACGCCAGGGGCACCTGGGAGGCTCAGTGGGTTAAAGCCTCTGCCTTCGGCTCAGGTTGTGATCCCAGGGTCCTGGGATCGAGCCCCACATCGGGCTCTCTGCTCAGCGGGGAGCCTGCTTCCCCATCTCTCTCTGCCTGCCTCTCTGCCTATTTGTGATCTCTGTCTGTCAAATAAATTAAAAAAAAAAAAAAGTACACCAGTGGCTCTCAAACCTGGCTGCTCATTATAATCACCTGGGGAGTCTTTAATAAATTCTCCTGCTCTTGCCCCTCCCACCCCAGATATTTTGATTTAATTGGTTTGAGGTAGTGCCAGAGCACTGGGACTTTTAAAAGCTCCCCTAGGTCAATCTAACAGGCAGACACTAGTGACAACCTCTCCATTTGGCAGATCTGAGGGGAGATTCCAAATCCATACGTAGAAACATGCCCTCCAGGTGACTCTGTGTTTGGCCAGGTTTGGGACCAGTGGCTCCAGATGTGTCTACCACCCATCCCCCATCAACCCTTCCTCATCCCCAACCATCACTACACTCAGGCAAGGACTCAAGCAATTGACCAGGTGAAGTTCAGAGAAGAAAAGCCAACTTTTGCTCAAGATGGAAGAACTCCATTTCCTAAACAAAATCAATATGGTTATTTCTGAGACTGTGCCTCATACTCCCACCATCTTCCTCCTCCTCTTTCCTCCCCATGCACAACCCCAAGGGCCTTGATCAGAAATCTACCAGTGCTCACATCCCACCCAGTAGCAAATAGAACAAGAGGGAGAACGCACACATGCAGACATGTTCCATTCCTAACCTGGAGCAGATCACGGTCCACAGTGGTTAAAAATTAAATAAACTGAAAATATTTTATAGAAGTGGTTGTTGTAACAAAGACCAATGGTGAGAGAGCACAATTCCTAAGAATCGAAAAAATAAAGAATATCTTCCTCTTAAAAAATTACTTTCAAATAAGTCAGGATTCCCTGAAGGAAGTGCTCTTGACGCAATTCTGTAAGATATCTCTGCAGACATACCTGGGCCTTTTCCAGGCAGCAAAGTCAGACCTTATTTGACAGGACTTGAATATGTTTAAGGAAGCTCCAGGGAGGAAAATAAAGGGAAATGGGAGCTTTTAATGTCCTAAAAACTGAAGAAACACTTTTTTCCCCAAGGTCTAAAAATCAACACTTCACTTAGAAATGCTAGACACTACAGAACGCAAGGCGTCCTTGTAGCAGAATCTCCTTCACACCCACTATGACCACCTAATCCTACTTCTCCGTATGTGACCTAATTGGAAAAAGAAAAGCATTTATACTTAAATGATGACAGACAGAATCAATCAAGGCCAGGAAGGAAATCCACCATAGCTCAGAGACAGAGTTCCATAAAAAAAA
>NW_022631140.1:1652362-1686035 GCF_010015895.1 Lontra canadensis
TAGATGTGTGGATGGGTGGATGGGTAAGATGGGTGGATGGGTGGGTAGATGGGTAGATGTGTGAATGGGTGGATGGATGGATGGATGGAAGGAAGGAAGGATGGATGGATGGATGGATGGATGGATGGATGGATGGATGGATGGATAGACGGGTGGATGGGTGGGTAAACAGGTAGATGGGTGGATGGATGGATGGATGGATGGATGGATAAATGAATGGAAGCCACAGTGGGTGGGGGGTGGGTGCAGATGGGTGGGTGAATGGATGATGGATAGATGGCTAGGTGGATAGATAT
Source organism: Lontra canadensis (assembly GCF_010015895.1). Classification (NCBI taxonomy): domain Eukaryota; kingdom Metazoa; phylum Chordata; class Mammalia; order Carnivora; family Mustelidae; genus Lontra; species Lontra canadensis. Next base: position 1,652,659 of record NW_022631140.1, read on the forward strand.
CAGTTCACACAACTCTCAAAGTCAGGGCTCTATAAAACTAGGCTATCATATCAGAACTGGAAGTCATTATGTGAGCAAGTATTGTTTTTCTCCTTAAAAAGATTATTTTACCCCACTGTACATGCTGTCATCTTGTTTTCCTCCCAAATCTCCGAATCATGAAGGCTAACAGTATCAGTATCAATGCTTTGGGCTTCACTGACAGAACAGCCAACTACATGCCATTTACACAAATGGGGCTTATTAATGAATCTCACACACACAAGAGTTTGAAGCAGGAGGTGTCTGGGACTATAGGACTGACTCAAGGATGTCAGTGCTCTAGGTCAGTGTCAATGCAGTTCTGACAACCCAGTTAGAGTCACAAGGTGGTGGCCATAGCCCCAGTCCTCATTTTCACAACAGACAACCTCCAAAGCAGGAAGAAGGGGTAGAGTGAAAAAAAAAAGTGTTCTCTTCTCTAACGCTGGCCAAAATTGTGTCCCATCCTCACCCCTAGACCAACCACTGACACAAGGAACAGAATTATCACAGGGGTGCCTGGGTGGCTCAGTTGGTTAGGCGTCTGACTCTTTATTTCAGCTCAGGTCACCATCTCAGTGCCATGGGCTCAAGCCCCACATCAGGCTCCATGCTCAGAGGGGAGTCTGCTGGAGATTCTCTCCCTCTTCCCATCCCCACTGCACTTGTGCTTTCTCTCTCTGTCTCTCTAAAATAAATAAATAAATCTTAAAGAAAACAAAAGAATTATGGATCACTCACATTTTGTCCCTTGGGCACACTGCCACTAAACACAGCAAGGAATGAAGGGAGAATGGCTGAGACATGGGCCCACATCACCTGTCACAGCAGCTCTTCCCACTTCTGAATCCCCACATATCTACAAGGCCCCCTCCAATCAAAACCACACCCTAATAAGTCCCATAATGTGCCTTTAGGGGATTCCAATAACCTCACTCCCTTTACAGCCAAGTATTGTGCCTTCATCTCCTCCACCTCCTATTCAGGGCACTCAGGATGGTAAGCGACAGAAGCCCACTAAAACTAGCACAAGCAAAGAAAGAAGTTTGATACAAGGCAACAAAGGACCTCAGAGAAACCAGGGGCAGTAGTTGTGGTTTGGCTTGAACGCAGGTCCATCAAGAACCAAGGCAGCCAGTTCCATCTCTCTGGTCCACGTGACCCCCAAGGCTGCCTCCCGCTTCTGTGTCTCTACAGCTAAGCTTTCCCTGCCTCCTGGTGTGCATGGCACAGCGCCTGTGACACAGCACACCCTTCTAGTCTGCTGTCATCTCTCAACACAAATGATGGACCTGGTCCATCATCAATGGGCAGGTCCTATAGTTCAAACGTGGTTGCTACAGACCACTCCTTGGGATCTGTTTGCCCAAAAGTAGGGAAGGTATAGGCCTCAAAGTCACCCCAAAAGGGTCTATCTGAGCTCTCTTTGTAGGTTCTTTACTCTTCTGGGACATCAGCCTCTAAAACCCAACAGGCCAGCAGGATGGGAATGACAAAACAGCGGTCATCCCTGTCCGACTGCCGGACCCTCCTATCTCTCGGGGACACCACTGGCAGAGTGCAGCTGGAGAGGAGGGAGGAAGCCATGGTGATTCACACCACATCCTGCCTGGCAGCTACCCTCTTTCTTCCCTCCTTCCTGCTGTGCCTCAGGTTGGCTCCTGCCCAGGTCCCTGCTCACACCCTCACACCCACCTAACTACACTCACCCTCGCATTCCACACTCCCCTCTGGACTCCTCTTTGCCAAAATGCTTTCCCACACAGGGGTCCCTGTCTTCCAGCTCAGTCTCCACGCACATGTCTACCTCAGAAGTGAGCTCAGTCTATTTTAAACTCCTGTAGCTGTCTGCCATCTGTCTCGTCTGGAGGTCCTGTGGTCTACAGAGAGAAGAGAACCGATTTGGAAACACAGAAATTGAATTTTGGTCTTTGCTCCACCATCAGCTCCAGAACCTTGAGACCATCATGGCATCCTTCTAGTAGCTGATGAAGATGACTCCCCCTTGGTTAGTTCCTAGGGCTGCTGGGAGCATCAAAGGAGGTGAAAGATCTTGGCCTGTGAGATGACAGTGGACACTAAGGTCTTTGAGGACATCTTCACTGACCTCAAGACATGGTGGGCACTATTGAGGAATCAATGACTTCCTTTACTGCCCTGACCGGACATTCCCAGTGTACTGGAAGACCAGCCAATGGCAAAGAGGGAATCATCAAGTCCATCCTTGGACACTGAAGCTTGGAAATGGTTACCATGGCAATCAGCTCTGCCACTGGATTTCTGAGTGATCCTGGACAAGTCATCAACCTCTGAGAGCTTCCAATTCCTTCTAGTGTGACCAGATATCTACTCATAGTCACGAGATATGACTATAATATTGTCAAGGTGCGTCTCTCATGTTGTCACATAATAGTACCTACCACTCGATGATGTTGTAAGAATTAAATGAACCCAGCGCTAGCCAAGAACAATAATAACACTAAATGTTTTCTATGTGTCACGTACTACACTAAGAGCTTTGCATGTATTGATTCCTAACAAAATCATGAGGTCCATGATAAGTACTCCCTGTTTTCGTTTGGAGACAGAACAGCAACAACAAGTTACAAGGAGGAAATCTAGAAAGACACACGCCGAAAAGCAGATTGAGCTGCTTTCCTCAAATCTGCACACAAGCTGTTGAAACGCTCTTCAGAAGAGCAACTCCATAAATTCCAGTGGGGAAACATAATCCACCTTGAGCACCTGCCCTCCCACACAGAGTAGAGCTGCTCTGGGGGATTTGAAAGACTGGCCCATCACTATTCCTGCACACACTTCCCGCCATCTTTTCTCAAACTGCTATCCTCCCCCAGATGAAAGCTTCCCACATCCAGAAGACACCAGCTGGCTGGGAGACAGCTGCTTTCCCATGGAAGGAGAATTAATAGGGGTTCTGACAGTCACAGGAATCTCTACGAATCCCACTCTGACCACAGCAGACGATGGATGGAAGCATCACAGATGTAAAATGTTACAGAAGATGTTTAGGAACTTCATGATGGTGAGGGGTTGGAGGGTCACGGGTCACAGAAGAGTGTCTCCTACCCCTTCATAGGTTCTCTGGTCCTCACTGCCTCCCTCCCAGATGATCTCAGTAACCCCAAAAACCTTCTCCTATTTTGCAGAAGATCAGCCTCTTTTCTTGGAGACCCAAGCCACAGAAGAAAAGGAATCTCACCTTCTCCTCTAGGTCCTATCAAAGTTATCAAAGCGCTTCTCCACATAAAAAGAGGCTCCTTCCAAAATGAAACTGGCACAGACACTTTTTAGCCAAAACCATGAGGGGTACATGGGTGGCTCAGTCGTTTATCTGCCTTCGGCTCAGGTCATGATCTCGGGATCCCAGGATCGGGTCCCGCATTGGACTCCCTACTCAGTGTGGAGCCTGCTTCTCCCTCTCTCTCTGCTGCTCCTCTTGCCTGTGCTTGTACTTGTGCGCTTGCGCTCGCTTTCTCTCTCTCTCTTGCTTTCTGTCAAATAAACAAAATCTTAAGAAGGAGGAGGAGGAGGAGAATTAGACTTTACTGAGCTTCTACTTACTACATGCCAGGTGCTATCCCAAGCCCTGAGGGTACAAAAAGGAACAAGTTGCTAAGGTAACACAATCGTCTCTGTGTTTTAGTGGGTCTGATTGTGTATCAAGTGTTATTATGTTAACGTGTATTAAGGGATTTCTGTACTCTAGCCACTGCTGAGTGTCTTTTTTTTTTTAAGATTTTATTTATTTCTTTGATACAGAAAGAGAAAGAGCATGAGCAAGGCAGAGGGGCAGAGGGAGAGACAGAAACAGACTCACAGCTGAGCAGGAAGCCTGACGCAGGGCTCCATCCCAGGACCCTGGGATCATGACCTGAGCCAAAGACAGACGCCCAACCAACTGAGCCACCCAGGCGTCCCTGCTGAGTGCTCTCCATACCTTGTCTAACTTCACTTCTCACAGCCACCTACGAGGCACCTCATTCCTATTTAACAGAGAAGAATGCTGATGCTCAGAGAGGTAAATGATCTGCCCCACACCACACAGCTAGAAAGCAGCTGAGTTCAATTTCAACTCCAGGTCTGTCTGGTTCAAAAGTTCACACTAGGAGCCACGATCCTCTGGCCACAGATTGTTCAAGAACTCGCCTGGGCTTCCACAGCACACACCAAACTCTGCCCGCTACGGTAGCCCCCTTATCCTCGGTTTCACTTTCCCTGGCTTCCGTTGCCCATGGTCAACCTGGGTCCACAAGCAGATGATGCTCCTTCCAACGTTAGTACCCGAGGGCTGTGTCACAGCGCCTACGTCATTATCCTCCCTTCGTCCGATCACCTGGGCCTTTTATCATTTCACATCAACACAAGAAGGCTGAGTCCCGTAGAGGAAGGTATTTTGGGAGAGAGAGAGAGAGACCACATTCACCCTTTATTACAGTATATTGTTAGAGTTGTTCCACTTTATCACGCTATTGTTAATCGCTTACTGTTCCCGATTTATAGATTAAACCTTATCATAGCTATGAACGTATAGGGAAAAATACAGCATATACCGCATTCAGTACTAGCACCACTTCAAGCATCCGCGAAGGGTCTTAGAATGTGTCTCCTGTGGATAAGGCGCGGGGTGCTGCTATATTTTCCATTATGATTTCCCACAAATATCTTTCAGCCACCTTGATTCCTGCCATGGCAAAGAACTAACTCTCCCTGACAACATCCCTCACACTTTCTCTCCTCTCGGCCATCCCCTCCTGTTGGTGCCTTCTTGCCAATCTGTCCCCCATCCTTCTGCTCCATTCTGAAACTCCAGCTCCATCAGACAAATGATCTTCTTAAATACGGCTACAAGGGGCGCTTGGGTGGCTCAGTGGGTTAAGCCTCTGCCTTCAGCTCAGGTCATGATCTCAGGGTCCTGGGATGGAGCCCCACATTGGGCTGTCTGCTCAGCGGGGAGCCTGCTTCCTCCTCTCTCTCTGCCTGCTTCTCTGCCTACTTGTGATCTCCCTCTGTCAAATAAATTAAAAAAATATATATATGGCTACAAAAGTCACCTTCTTAGGTTGTGTTGCGTGGGAAGAGAGAACCGTCATAATGGGCCCCTGGATGGCTCAGTTGGTTAAGCAACTGCCTTTGGCTCAGGTCATGATCCTGGAGTCCCGGGATCAAGTCCCGCATCAGGCTCCATGCTTGGTGGGGAGTCTGCTTCTCCCTCTGACTATCTCCCCTCTCGTGCTCTCTCTGTCTCACGTTCTCTCTCTCTCTTTCTCAAGTAAATAAAAATTTTAAAAATCTTAAAAAAAATTAAAATTAAAAAAAAAAAGAACTGTCATATTATTCATGTCCGGTGCATGAAAGGCCAGAATGAAAGTAAAATCATGTATTGAGGTCACAATTCCAGGTTTGGTGGGGGGGGGAGTCACCTTCTCCAGGAAGTCCTCCCAGTCCCTCTCACAGAGGTGTGTTTTCCACCTATATGGCTTACTGCCCTTTTTCTACCTTGCCCCCAGCCTTTAGCATTGACACTTCTACACTGTGGGCACTTACAGACAGCCTCTGACTGCCATCACCACCCCACACGATGCCAGACCTGCTCTCATCTGACTGAGGACCCCCTACAGCACCCATGCCACAGAGCTTTGCACAAGCTCTTGCTTAATATACATTTGCTGAAATAACTCTGCAAGTTCTTACCTTTCTACAAACTTCCACAGTATTTCCAAAGCCGCTGTCCCCACCCAGAGCCCACCGGGCCTCTGACCACAGTCTACATGAGCCCTTGGGGGAAGCTCATCACACTCCATGACTGCACTATGCCCCTGATACGTGACAGAGTCCCGAATCTCCATCCGGCGCCAGATCTGTGCCCCAGGCCCCAGGTCTGAAGATCTCCATGCCAGCCAGGCTGTGCCATGCGGACATCAGCGAGGCATCTCAAAGGGGAACTCAGAATGCCCTCAAAATGGGGTCCTCTTCTGGGTACCCAAATGGCTCAGTCGGTTGACCATCTGACTCATCATCATCTCAGCTCGGGTCTTGATCTCAGGGTTGTGAGTTCAAGCCCTGCATGGGGCTCCCTGCTGGGCATGGAGCATAACTAAAAACAAACAAACAAACAAACAAACAGGGTCCTCTTCCCACAGTCCCCAACTCTGTGGGAACAGCACCACCACCCCAACTATACAGAAGCCTGGAAACCAGCCCTGTCTCTTCCTTCTCCCAGCCTGCCACACCCAACCAATCTCCAGTTCATCTCAAGAACCTCCCCACAAATACCCCTCCAGCCCTCTACGCCCCTCCCTCCTCGCTACCACCCAGGAATCCACCAGTCCCGCCTAGACTATTACAACGGCCTCCCAACCTCAGTCCCTTCCAACCTTGCTACCTGAAAATTCATCTTTCGACTGCAGCTAGAGTGGTTTCTAAAAGGCAAATTGAATCATGTAACACTTGGGGAAAAAAAAAAAAAAAGGACCTCTGCACCCTCAGAATAAGATCTCCACTCTCTAATTGGATGTATGAGCCATCTATGATTGGGTTCCTGCCTTCCTTTCCCCTGAGCACACCCCACCGCCCCCCGCCCCGTAAATATACAAACACAGACGCTCTGTGCCAGCCCTGCCAAATTGATTTTGCTCCCTCAACCCTCCTGTGGCTTTGTTATTCTCTCCACCTGGAACCTTCTTCCTCTTCTTTCCATGCCCTCCTTTCACTTAATTAAACCTATCTTCCTTAAGGCTGGAGTCGATATCACCTCGTCCGGGAAGCCTTCCTGAGGTCTGCAATCAAGTGCCCCAACCCTGCACACCTCAAGATGCTGAGCTGACGCTGACCACAGCCCACGGACGCCACTCATGCACCTGCCTGCCTTGTCCGTCTGCATTCTGCACCAGATGGCGCTTTGGTAATGGCGGACTGTGCCAGCTGAGTTCACTGGGAGACACCCTACCTCTGCCACCCAGCATGGCAAGTATTCAATAAATACTTCAATGAATAAATACATCAACTAATGTATACACAGAGGCTTTCGAGAAAACTCCTGACTAAAATAATCCTGCAGGGCAATATTCTGATGCCTGGGAGCTGCATGGCAGACTGAGAGCCTTTATTTAAGCTTTTCGGAAGGCTTCTCCTGTGCAAGAGAGATGGGACCATCTCAGGCAGGGAATACTGGGGTTCAGCACTGCAGGGCTGACAAGACAGTGTCAAGAACAGAGTCCTTGGTGGGGCGCCCAGTAGCTCAATCGGTTGAGTGACCGATTCTTGATTTTGGCTCAGGTCACGATCTCAGGGTCATGAGATGGAGCCCAGCATCTGCTTTCATGCTCAGCGCAGAGTCTGCTTGAGTTTCTCTCCTCTGCATCTCCCCCCACTTGTGCACGCGCTCTCTTTCTCTCAAATAAATAAATGAAATCTTAAAAAAATAAAAAAGGCAGAATCCTTGACACTCTACTGGAAACTGTGAGGATATGAGCATTCTCTCCAAGGAAAGAGCCAACCTCAAGAATGCACATATTGTGATGATGAAGGGAGAGTCAGGTCCAGTAAGAGAATGGGCATCCATGGCCACAGATGCCCAATGACCAGCCAGGCCAGAGAGAGCGCAGTGGGTATGTCCTGTACAATGAAAAGAGAAACCAATGCCTCTTCCTGGGTGGCCATCTGCTGAGCCAATCCCAGAGCAAAGGATGGGGATCCCAATGGAAGGCACCTGGGGCAGGGATTTTATAAGAAGAAATAGCACCAAAGGGACACTTCAAGGCTTTCCTATTTGGGGCACTTTTCAATCCATTCTCATTTCCCCCATATCTCAACATTCTTCTGGAAGCTGTGTTCTGTTCTTCCTCTACAGAGGGCTCAGGATTGAGATAAATTAGAAACTGGGTCAATAACTGTACCCAAAATGTACTAACCAATGGTCAGATGTTAACCTAGAAGGTCTTATCTAATGGACTATATAAAAGTCTAAAGAAAGAGCCGACCTCTATTTCCTATGAGTGTTACCCAGATCCAGAACGAAGCTACATGGGGTATAATTCGTTAGAGGAACAGATGATCTGCCACTGGAGCCTTCGGATTTTAGAATTAGGATCTAGAGATATCAGGCTCTGTTAGAAAGTAACAAAATGAAAATGAATATTAGAGTCTTGCATTGTGTTCTGAAAAAAACAATTATTTCTTCTTACTGGAAGAAACAGAAATGGGTGAACAAAAAGAACACAGAAATACACAAGTTCAGTTGTGTGGTGGTCACTAAATCAACAATTCTGATTCTCCCCACCTTCAGAGCACATAGTAGGATGGCACCTGCCCACCCACCTTTGAGTTGGCAATGCCCATGTGACTCGCTGTGACCAATAGTATGTCTTTGGCAGTGAGGGGTACTTCCAGGGAGAGCTTCAAGAGGCACCACAAGACTTGCCAAGGTCCCCTTTCCTTTCTCAATGATTATGAACCCATGCCTCAAGCTCCAGTGTCCATTGGCTGGCTTCCTTTTGTGACAGTAATGAGCAGCCCTTCCCCTCCCACCCTCACCAAACCATGCCGACCACAGGTGGGACGAGAGGTAATGGCAGGAACTATAGGTATGCCAACATCAGCTCAGTGTTAAGAGAAACCCTGTCATTACTAGAACTGCCCAGACTGCAGGAGTAGTATGTTAGTAACTGAAGATTGGATGGTCACCAGCAACCTGCTGGGAAGGGGATTCAAGCATTAGGTAGTGCTTAATCTTCTTTTAACAACAATACCACATACCCTTCTGAAGAGCTAGCACATTCCCATTCTCAGTCCACATAATTCCACCCTGAAATCCAAAAGTGCACCAGGCTGGCCAATCAGACCATTGCTTTCTCACTGGCCCCAGTGGCCAATCCAGATCCAATGAGATGGGATCACACAGATGGATGTGCCTTTCCATGCATGAACTTCAACATGGAGGAAATGTGGGTAGAGCTGCCACAGGCATCTTGCCATATTCATAAGTGGAGGCTATTTTATCTGAGAATGAAGTTAGTAGAGAAGGAGGAGGGATGGAGAGAGAGAGAAACCATGACCTGCTAACATAATGAGCTCCTGGATCAAACTCTATCTGAAGCTGCCTTATATGAAGCAATGAATTCCCTTCTCAATTAAGCTAGTTTGAGTTTTCTGTCATCTCTAACCAAGATTTTTGCCTCAAAGGGCTGGCTGGAATAAATGGATCTTCAGGTTCCACCCCACCCTGAGATTTTAAGATTCAAATGTCACATTAGCTTGCTACCTTCAGCATTAAAAAGTATAGGTAGCCAGGAGAAAAAAAAAAAAAAGTTTATTCTAAAGAGCAGGTGGATCCTATGAGATGACAGTCAAGTCTGTGCAAATCTAAACCATGTCTGCCAACACTGGTTTCTAGAACAAACAGCTGCCCTCTGGATGTTAGTGGCTGTGGCTCACGCGGACATGAGTGCAACCGTAACAGTAAATCAAACCACATTCCCTGATCCCTCAAGAAGGCGCAATGTTGGGTTATGACGGCAGAAGCTGGTGAGGCTAAAACCCTTGGATAAGGGTGGTTTGCTGGTTTTCTTTTTCAGGATGTGTTGTCAAAGCAGACATGTCATTGACACAAAATGCAACTGACGTTCTGCCGAGACTGTACCATCATGACCTCCCCCGCCACTGTGTGTCCTTTAGCATCAATGCATTCAGAAGGCATCATGGGCAAAATACACAAGGTAAAAAAATTAAGACAGAAAGATAAATGTGTCATGGCCCCTTCATGTGTTCCCACCGCATGAAGATGTAACAAAGTAGTTCTGCTAAATATCAACACGGTTTGTCTACATCCTTCAGTCTCGTGGGGTACAGATGAGGGGTTACAAAGGGCCCATCTGCAGACTTCTTTTGTTTGGTCTAAAACTATGTCCTTAAGAAAATGGAATTTTACATAAAAGCCAGAGTCTCTTGAAGAACTCGAGGAGCTGGCAGCCGTGGGCTCCCATGCCCACGGAGCAGAGGTCACTCTCATGTGCTCCTCTTGCCAACCCCAGCTCGAAAGGGGCCCTTGACCACCACTGCTTTACACCCAGCCCAGCTCCTCATTAGGTCTCCTGCCTGGATCCTGTGGGACTTGAGTTTATAACCCTTTTACGTTTACCTAGGTGCCCAAAGAGAGCTACGTACGTGTCATTTTAAACAGCCAGTGTCTTTTTGGAACACTGGATTTCAATGTTTGTATCATCTTCCAATAGCATCCCAGGCATCACAGCCCCAAGCATCTCACACTGCAAACCGTCAGCCCCCAAGCCTTGGCTCGTATTGGTCCCCCCACCTGCCCTTGCCCTCGCCCTAAGCCTTTGCTCACTGGAACTGAAGTGAGCCTGTCAAGATTCAACTCAGGGGCTCCTGGGTGGCTCAGTCTGTTAAGCGTCTGCCTTCAGCTCAGGTCATGATCCCAGAGTCCTGGGATTGAGCCCCACATCAGGCTCCCTGCTCAGTGGGGAGTCTGCTTCCCCTCTCCCTCTGCACCTCCCCTCTGCTCATGTTCTCTCTCTCAAATACATAAATAAAATCTTAAAAAAAAAAAAAAAAAGATTCAACTCAAATTGCCTTCATCTTCGGGTGCCCACCTTGATGTTAACCCAAGAATTATGATTCCAAATGAATGGCTTGTTTCTTAAACTTCTCATGTGAGAGCAAACCACATCTTAGCCCTTATTTCTTCTAACACTTTACATTATGGTTTTGTAGGGACCAGACTGCCTCTGCATGAGACCCCGGTCTCTCCAAGGACAAAGAGTAGCCCCTCAATCATAATTCTTGATCACTCACTAGGTAGGTTTGCTCATTGAAACCCCACCACAGCTCCAATGAGAGGAGTCCTATTCGTGTCTCCCTTTGAAAGACGAGGAAACTAAGGACTAGAGAGATTCAAACTCCAAGAGTGGTTTTCTTAACCACTGTGCTGCCTGGGCACGTGGCCTCCGTTACCCTGTACTTGGAAGGCAGTAGAAGGTGCTAGACCGAAAAGAACAGCTCCACCAACAGCTGCAGGACTCCTGAAGGCAGTCACTTCTCCCTTCTTCCATCCCCCTTCCTCAGGCTCTGCCCGGAGCCCTGAGGGGCCTGCAGTGGGCTGTCTCACCCACTTCTCTCCTCCAGAGCCTCCGGAGAATGCCACTTTCTGCTCCCACACCCTGCGCCTGACAGGGGAGATGGGTAACCTTCCCTCATCACACAAGCCTTTCCGGCAGCTCTGCTTCCCTCTGAAATTACATTAAATTGTTCCATTAGTGTCAAAAAAAAAAAAAAAAAAGGAAGATGCATGATACTTTTATGAATTTTCTTTTTTAAGGAAAGTTATCTTCAGAACTCTGCTCATGCTGACTGCTTCCAGAAAGTTGGAGGTTATTTGGGGGCAGAACTTATTTGCAGAAAATCACAAAGTCAGTCTAAATACCAGAGTTTATTCCATTTGGCTTGCCTGAATCAATAGGTATAATAATGCAAAATCGTGGAAGTCGACTTAAACAGATATTTCTCAAAAAAAAGATATATGAATGGTCAATAAACATATCAAACTGTGTTCTACACCACCAGTAGGGAAATGGAAATCAAAACGACAATGAGATACTACCTCACACCTATTAAGATGGCTGCTATCAGAAAGAAGGGAGCGCCTGGGTGGCTCAGTTGTTAAGCGTCTGCCTTTGGCTCAGGTCATGATCTCAGGGTCCTGGGATTGAGCCCCAGATGGGCCTCCCTACTCAGAGGGAGGCCTGCTTCTCCCTCTTCCCCTGTTTGTGTTCCCCACCTCTCTCTGTCTCTCTCTCTCTGTCAAATAAATAAAGTCTTAAAAAAAAAAAAAAGAAGGAAAGAGGGAAGGAAGGAGAGAAAGAGAGAGAAAGGAGAGAAAGAGAGAGAAAGGAGAAAGAGAGAGAAAAGACAAGGCCAAATGTTGGTAAGAATGTAAAGAAGCTGGAACTCTTAGAGACTGTTGGTGGGAATGTAAATGGGCACAGCCTCTATGGAAAACAGTATAGAGAGTCCTCAAAAAATTAAAAATAGAATTAACATACAACCCCCAGCAATTCTACCTCTGGGTATATACCCAAAAGGCTTAAAAGCAGGGATATTTGTATACCAAGCATGATTCACAATAGCCAAAATGTTTCAGAAGCAAACCAAGGGTCCATCAATGGATGAATTGAAAAACAAAATATATTATATCCATACAACAGAATGTTATGCAGTCTTGGAAAGGAAGCAAATCTTGCCCTCAGCTCCAACATAAGTGACATTATGCTAAGTGAAATAGACCAGCCACAAAAATACCAACACTTGGGGCGCCTGGGTGGTTCAGCGGGTTAGAGCCTCTGTCTTCAGCTCAGGTCATGATCCCAGGGTCCTCTCTGCTCAGCAGGGAGCCTGCTTCCCTCTCTCTCTCTGCCTGCTTGTGATCTCTGTCAAATAAATAAATAAAATCTTAAAAAAAATACCAATACTTATATGGGGTACCTAGAGTAGTCAAAATCATAGAGACAGAAAGCAGTGTTTGCCAGGGGCTGGGGGGCAGGCAGGAATGAAGAGGTGCCGTTTAATGGGTAGGAGTTTCAGTTTTGCAAGATGAAAGGAGTTCTGCAGATGAGTCACATGACAAGGTGAACATACATGTCACCGCTGCACTGTGATGATAAAATGGTACAACCCAGAGAGAACCTTGGGGAGCGTTTCATCAATGCCCAGTGGAGCAGAGGGGTTTGGGCTGGAGTTGAGAGGGGGTGGAGATATGGCAAACTGCTATTCTCAATGAGTCTCTGTCTCCCAAACCAAAGACTCTGAGGGTCAGGATCTCAATGGAGTCCCCGTACTCCCCAGCACACGGCACGCAGTGGAAGGGGGATGCTGAGTGGAGCAGAGGCATAGCCAAGGAACGTCATGCCCACAGCCGGGAGATGGCTGCTCCAGGGCAGGAGGTGGGATGGCTTCTGGGAGATAAAGGGAAGCATAGAGATAAGGCTGCCTCTCCATCTGAGCTCCCTCGACCCCCGGCCACTTCTGGGTACCTAAGCTGCCAAACCCAACTTCTGGAGACCTAAATTCCTCCTCCTCCTTTAAACAGAGACAGAAAATGGTGACAATGTCCAAACTCTGGCAAAACTCATCCCAACTGTCAGCACTGGATAAAAACACAGACCTGCAAGAAACAGGAAACAAGAAAACTTTTTTGTGCATTCATTCATTCAAAAGTATTTACTATCGGGATGCCTGGGTGGCTCAGCGGGTTAGTGTCTGCCTTCGGCTCATGTCATGATCCCAGGGTCCTGGGATCGAGTCCCGCATTGGGCTCCCCGCTCAGTGGAGAGGCCGCTTCTCCCACTGCCTCTGCTCCCCATGCTTGCACTCTCTCTCTCTCTCTCTCTCTCTCTCTAACAAATAAATAAATAATAAAATCTTTTTTGTTTTAAAGTACTCATTATCTCTGATTACGAATCAGACACAAACCCTGTCTGATAGAAAAACAAACAAAAATTAGTCTGATAAAAATTAATAATTATAGGAAAAAGAACTTGTCACAATGATGAAGACGAAGGGGTCTTCATCTAGCAGGTTAGGCAGCTGGACACCCAGTGTCCATCTCCATCCCTTCTATCTCTCTTCTTAACAGAACACTGATATATTGTTCAATGTTCCAGATAAAAAGTATTCCAACTCTCAGCCTCATATTCAATCCTGGCCAATAAGATCTCGATGGATTCCTTGGGTTGAGAGTCACTACTCCTTCTCAAGTTAAAAAGACAAAGCTTTGCAAGGAAAAGAGCTTTGACCCTTCTATTATTCTTCATGCCTGGAGTGTAGATTAAAGACTTGGAGGTTCTGCAGCCATTCTGGGACCATGCTAAGGCCAAGCTACCTGCTAAGCTGGTGGACCAGAAAGACCAAAAGTAGCCTGATTGCTTAATGACATCATTTATCTGCTCTACAAGCTCCGGTTTACCTACAGTCACATCTGCCTCATTTTTTTTTCTTTTTGCTTGATCCTACTTTCCTCATTTCTGCAATGATGACATGTTGATTTGTGTCATAAGAAAAACTAATAAAATATACTTCATTTTGAAATAATAGAGATCTGGTTATATAGATATAAAATATCTCAGGAACTCTATCTAGTATTTTTGTTGGACTCCAAGAAATTTTGGAGACTCTTTTTTCCAGATGCTTCCATAACTCTTCATCATTCAAAGTACCTTCACAGAGCATCTTTTCAGATGGGTTTTATAAGTAGTGTTATTCAATTTGGTTTTAGATCCATCCTAGGAAACATTCCAAAAGTAATAGAACTATAGTTACTTTCTTTCTGAAACAACTGTCTCTCTGGATCCTCAACAATTTAGAGCCCTTAGATCACACTTACATCAAGGCTCAAAAAGAATTTGATAGATAGTACAGTTACATAACTTTTTAAACAAAATATGTGAATTTAAAGAGCAAAATGAATGTTTCACCATCAAAATATTCACCTTGGCAGATCTATAATAAAGAAAACTGGGTCTTAATGGAATTTCTAAAGATAGACCAAAAATACTTCCAAACCATGACAGGTTTGTTAGCATAAGGGAGCAAACAAGTGATGTTCAAAGCACAGCATCACACAGATCTTTAATCATGCACATTTTGAGGCTATGAACCTCTCTCGAAGCACAGCCTTGGCTGATCTCATAAGTTTTATTTTCTTATTTGTTTCCGGGAGGGGACCAAGATCTTTATATTTTTATTTAAATTCAATTAATTAACATATAGTATATTATTAGTTTCAGAGGAAGAGTTCAGTGATCCATCAGTCTTATATAATACTCGGTGCTCATTACATCACTTGCCCTCCTTAATGTCCATCACCCAGTAATGCCCCACCACCCCATGTCCCTCAGTTTGTTTTCTGTGTCTAAGAGTCTCTTATGATTTGTCTCCCTCTCTGATTTCATCTTATTTTGTTCATTTATTCCCAACACAGGGCTTGAACTCACACCCTGAGAACGGGCCCTGAGCTGAGATCAAGAGTCAGACAGACACCTTGCCAGTGGAGCCACCCAGCGCCCCTGATCTCATAAGTTTTTATACAGCATTCTATTTTTCTTCACATATACCCTCTTTACAGCGGTAGTTTTCAATTCTACTTGACACAATATTTATTTTAAAATGTAATTTTTAAATTGCCTGATGGACAGGTTTGGTTGGACATTTGTTTCATTTCATCCCTTACAAGATCGGTAACATAACAACAGAATGAGCATTTAACTCTTGACTTGATTCTACTCAATAATGAGAATTTGGTCACGACGAGTTGACAGGAATTAGGGAGAAAGTAATAAAGTAAGTTTTTTCTAGTGGATTTAGCCAATCCACCAAGAACACATCACTGCTTCCTAAGTTTTCCCATAGAAATCCTCTCTACTTCCCCATTACCACCATCCTGGTGTCCTTTACACCCTATGGGCTCCTTGCCATCTGTCCAAGTGTGGGAAATGCTCCATTCCCAGGTTAGATCACCCCCTCTTGTTCAAAAGGTCACAACACTCATTAATTATACAAAATGATCCCAGCTCAAGGGGGGCTTTCACTGTCCTTACAAAAGACCAAAGACCCCATATTTCCTCTCATCACACTAACTTGAATTGTTTCCTCAACCCACTGAAGACGTTCTGTCTAGTTACCTAAGACCACCGAGAAAGACAAACACATCAAATGTGAAATGCTTTGCTAACTCCACCGTGTGCCTTCCATTTGGAGGCAAGTGGATATTTCTAAGGCAGACAGAGAATTCTTTCTCACTTTGAACTGGCTTTATGAGACCACTTACCCTCAGATACCTGTCACTCTCATGCCAGAAAGTATAAGAAACATCTGATTGTCTCTCTGGGCCTCCGAGGAAACATTTTTTTCAACCAGGTGTAAATGAGGGTCAGTGCCTCTGTTTTAAATGTGGTCCATCTGGAGAAGTGAAGATAAGTCACAAATGGCCTTTTGCCAGTGACCACCACCTGGCATGTGGCTCACCAGCTCTGCTCTTTGTCCTTGTCACTCAGATCAGTCTGGGTTGAACCCATTCATAATCTGGACCTATGGTCCCTCCTCATCTCCAAGCCAGGATCATCTTTTCTTTAGCGGCTCAGTGCCAGGGCATATAAACAAGGAGCCTGGACAAAACCACAGGGAAGGTTTCTCTGAGTCAATACAACACAATTCTGAAAACACACCAGGAGTGTCCATGCCTTGGACCATGACACAGTCATAAACCAGAATGAGGACATTCATTATGGACTGATATGGAACTGATATGGGTGAGTTTTAACATGTAAAGAAAACAGGGTAAGCTCACATTGGAGTGTGTCCCCTTTTGGGGAGAGTAAGATAAATGCGTGTGATTTGCATGTGCATTATGGACTGCTTCCAGAAGCATACACAGGAGATGGGTAATATCTCACAGGCAGATAACCTGAGTGATCAAGGGTCAAGGGCAGGAGAGATACTTCTCGAGGTAGACTCTGTTGTAGATTTCCAATTTTGAACTAGTGACAGTATATCACTATTCAAACCTCAATTTAATTAAACCTTTCTTGAAAAGAGATCAGAGACCCAGCCATGTACTAGGAGACAATGGTGCCTGAGAGAAGATGCCACTGAACTGTAATTTCTTGACTTGGAAAGATATTTGCAATACCTTAGTTGTGAAGGACAAAAAGCAGATTTGAGAATAATGTGTTTTGGTTTGGGTTCTCATTTTAACTTCAAATACATACAAATATTGATTAAAGCCTGCAGGAATATAAGCCAAAATGTTAATGGCTGGCTTTTTCCTAAGTTGCGGATTGAGGGGTGATTTTTGTTTTCTTCTCTTGGTCATCTTCACGCTCCAACAAGCTTTAGGGGATTTTAAAACATATTCTTAAATTAAAAAAAAAAAAAACAACAACGAAGAATCCATCTTCTGCTTTTGTTCTACACATCCCCACTCCTTCCTAGGCAAGGCAGCGACCTGGGGGGCGGGACTTCTCAGTGATTACCTTATTTGGAGGGAGGGCACCAGGGCTGCCAGGAAACAGCCTAGTGGCCAGAGGCGGAGTGAGGGAGGCAGGATTTTAAAAGTCAGAGCTGTAAACCTCGGCATAAAATAAGCAGCCAGGCTCTCATTTCAGCCGTGTAAACAGTAATGTATATTCATTAAAACTGCATTAGTCTAAGGAGTCCCCAGAGAACGGGTTGAACAGGAGGGGATGGGGCGAGAGGCTGCTGGTGCACCTGCTGTTTACTATACAATGCAAACCGGCCGAAGAAAACATGTCACAGCCAGAGAAGGGCCACCCAGAGGGGCTTCATGGTAAACAGACATTGAGAAAAGGGAAGTAGCCAGGAACCCAAACGTCTGGCTTGTCAGGCCCCAAGCTGCCCTGAGCAATGATTCTCGAGGAAAATGTATACCCCAGAGTTGAGGCCTGCTAGGCATCCCCCAGCGAGGTCCACTGCAGAGCTGGGCCACAAAGAGGCCCCCTCAGGCAAGCTCCTCCCCCTTCCCCTGGCGGCCAGGCCAAACCTGGTTGAGGGAAACCAACCAGGTAGGAGAGTGGTGGCCAGTACGCATTGAGGGCTTACTGCTCTAAGGGCTGTACATATCTCAACTCCTTTAAATCTGCCAAAGGCCGAGGGCACTGCGTCCTATTACTATCCCCATTTATGGGTAAAGAAAAGGAGGCACAGAGAAGTTAAGCGATCTGCCCAAGGTCACCCAGTTAAGTGGCGGCGTTCAGACTCAGAAGCAAGTCTCACTCTGAAAGGCAAGGTTTCACTCCCAACAACAATCTGCTTGACCCAAATCTGCCAAGCATCCAATTCAAACCAGAGCTTTAAAATGATGACCTATGACACTGCCCAAGGAGCTTATGGGTAGCTAATGAGAGTAGGAAGCATAACTTCCTGTCAAACACACAAATGTCAACGGAGGGCTGCTTTTGCCCCCATTGTACAGATTAAGTAACTGAGGCTAAAGGGCTTGGAAATACTTCCATGTTCTCATTCCCACCACAGAAATGGGGACTAGTGCCATCCTCTGTCCCCAGGCCAGTGACACAAAAGGGACACAACTTAAACTAAGGAAACCCAGGGAAGTGGCAACAGCCCCCAGAAGCAAGGAACAAAGTTTCCTTTTCATTTTGCACTGCACAAGGCCCAGAATTACCTGAGCAGGAGTTCTGAGATGAGGACAAAGAGAAGGAGCCAGGGAGTTCCAGGAGATGCTCCAAGCCCCCGCCACACACACTGAGCCACAGAAGCTAGAACTTCCTCCCCAGAACTGGGAACAATCAGCAGCTTCATGCTTACTTCCCCTCTCCTAAACTAGCTCTATTTAGGGCTTTCAAGATTAGCAAGTCTGATGTTAACTGTTTTTATCGCTTTGCACTCTTTTCCCTCACACGCAAACGACTTCCCTAATGCCTGGGCAGAAGGAGAAGCTGAGGTTCAGGGCCGCAGATCTGCCAGTGGGACACCATGGAGCTCAGCCCTCCCCCACCCCACCCCCTCCCCCTCCACAGTGTTGACGTCACAAGATCCCACCCCTCACTCCAGTTCATTGGCCACCCAGGTTGAAGCTGGACCAATCAGATTCTTTCACGGACTTAAGAATGCAGGCTGAGATTCAAGGGGATGGCCGTGGGCATCTATAGGGCATTATCGTCCATCTAATATGTAGAGGAAGAAACAAGGACCGCAGGTGTGCACAGAGGTAAGAATAATGTATACAGGCAAGAAGAAGGAGAGGTGAGAGAGGAGAGCCCATCTGTCTTCCTGCCCCCAGTTCTCTCCCCCTTCCTTTCAGCCAGCCTGAACTTCCCCTTGGTCCCAAGCAATGTCCCCGCATTCCCTCAACAGATTCCTCCTCTAGCTTTAGCTGACTTGAGTTGGTTTCTGTGACTTGCAACCAATAAAGCTTAACGAACACACACTTCACCCTCACACACCTCGGACATGAAGACCTCTGGCTAATACACCCAAAAAGCAGGAAATAAGTTAACTGAAGAGTAAATGACACTCCAGGAAACACTGGGGGCCACTCAAATACAGACCCTGCCTTCAGACAGCTTATGAGGAGGGGAAACATTCACCAACAAAGCCATTGGTGAGAACTTAGAGGGGAAGTGAAATTAAGGGTTTATGACTACCGATTCTAGGTAAAAGGGGAGTTCTGAGAAGTCTAGCTCCCTGTGGAACACAAAAGGGAGCATATTCCAGAAGGGCAAAGGGCAGCATCATTGAGAAAGGAGCTCCTTGGGGACAATGAGAAGACTAACTTGGCTACACTGAGGTGCCAGGGAATGGAGGGTCATAAGACTAAGGAGACAGGTGGGAAACCGGTCATGGATGGGAGTCACGTCCAGGTAGACATTTTCTATCCATTCTTCCGTCATTATACAACACCTTCACAATATCCGCCAAGTCCACACACCCTTCACAATACTATGAACCCTTTCCTCTAAGTTGAAGTTAGATTACTTTCTAACTTCAAGTGTTTTTAAAATGAAAATGGTCTGGAAAAAAAAACAGAAATCATATGACAGAAATTCCAGTCCTAGGTAAATACCCAAGAGAGCTGAAAACATGTTCACACAAAAACCATACATGAATGCTCATGACATTATTCATAATAGCCAAAAGGGGGAACCTAAATGTCCATTGGCAGATGAAGCGATAAACAAGCCATGATATATCTTGAAGGAATATTTTCCAACCATAAAAAAGGATTACTGGATACATCCTACAACATGCATGAAACTTAAAAACATTATGCTCAGTGAAAGAAGCCAGTCCCAACAGACCACTCATCGTATGATTCCATTTACGAGAAATGTCCAGAATAGGGAAATCTAGAGACTGAAAGTGGATGAGTGCTTGCCAGGGGCTGTGGGGGAGAGAGAAAAGGGGAGTGACCACAGATGGATGTGGGTTTCTTATGGGGCCGATGGAATGCTCTGGAAATTAGATGGCGGTGATGGTTGCACAACATCGTAAGTATAAAAACCACAGAACAGTACCTTTGTAAATGGTGGAAATGGTGAATTTTATGTCATGTGAATTTCAACAAATATCAAAAAAATCTAATAAATAATTTTAATAATATTTTTTCAGAAGGAAGCAAAATGAAAAACCAGCATCTCTTAACATCACGGGAGTCAGCCATAAAAATGAACACAACCAGGGCGCCTGGGTGGCTCAGTGGGTTAAAGCCTCTGCCTTCGGCTCAGGTCATGATCTCAGGGTCCTGGGATCGAGTCCCGCATTGAGCTCTCTGACTTGTGATCTCTGTCTGTCAAATAAATAAATACAACCTTATTAAAAAAAATTGAACACAACCAAAACAAAAACACGTTAGCTCATTCTGACTTGACACCCTTGTCTGCCAAAGGCCCCAACCTGAGGTGGCTCTCGATTCAGATGGGGGCTGGGGTGCCAGCAGAAGGCACACTGGCGCCAACCTGAGGCTTCCTGCCTGGCCTGATCAGAAGGATTTGAAAAGAACAGAAAAAGGAGTACGTTTACCACTCTGTGACCTAACGTCAATTAGTGTCAGGTCTTAAAGAACTTGCTGCTGGTCCCAAGCCCCAACTGGACCTTTGGGAAACTTTGTTCTAAAAGATGAAACCGACATTCCTATGTTGCCTTCCACGTGCCAACCAATGCGTCTGACACTCAACATTGAGTCTTGTCATTCATCTATCATAGCAAGCATGTGGCCTCAAGCCCAGAGCCAATGGGAGCCAGGAGAGAACTGGGTGGGGGGAGGGGGGAGGGTTGGGGACACACATAATGAGGAGGATGACACTAACCTCACACACATCAGGAAGTGGTAGAAAAGAAAAAGTTCAGAAGAGGGCCAAAGATCTCACCACACATGATTTCACAGGTGGCACTGCTTGTCACTATGGACTGAATGTCTGTGTCCCCCTAAAATGTCTATGTTGAACACTTACCCCCAATGCAATGGTATCTGAGGAGCTTGGGCTGATAATTAGGTGATGAGGACACAGTCCTCCTGAATGGGATGAATGCTCTTATAAGAAAAGACCCCAAGAGAACCCTCCTACACTGTGGGTGGGAATGCAAGCTGGTGCAACCACTCTGGAAAACAGCATGAAGCTTCCTCAGAAAGTTGAAAATAGAGCTACCCTATGACCCAGCAATTGCACTACTGGATATTTACCCTAAAGATACAAATGTAGTGATCCGAAGGGGCACGTGCACCCAAATGTTTATAGCAGCAATGTCCACAATAGCCAAACTATGGAAAGAACCTAGATGTCCATCAACAGATGAATGGATAAAGAAGATGTGGTATATATACACAATGGAATACTATGCACCCATCAAAAGAAACGATATCTTGCCATTTGCAACGACGTGGATAGAACTAGAGGGTATTATGCTTAGCGAAATAAGTCAATCAGAGAAAGACAATTATCATATGATCTCCCTGATATGAGAAGTTGAGAGGCAACATGGGGGGTTTGGGGGGTAGGAAAGAAATAAATGAAACAAGATCGGATCGGGAGGGAGACAAACCATAAGAGACTCTTAATCTCACAAAACAAACTGAGAGTTGCAGGGGGTGGTGGGAAAGGGAGAAGGTGGTTGGGTTATGGACATTGGGGAGGGTGTGTGCTATAGTGAGTGCTGTGAAGTGTGTAAACCTGGCGATTCACAGACCTGTACCCCTGGGACAAATAATACATTATACGTTAATAAAAGAATTTTAAAAAGAAAAAAGAAAAGACCCCAAGAAACTTGCTTCCTCTCCCTCTGCCCCCACCCCATCCACGCGGTGTGACGACGCAACCAGGCGTCCGCCATCTATGAACCAGGAAGAGAACTCCCTGGCCTCAGGACTTCCAGCCTCCAGGACCACAAGAACAAGATTCTTCTTGTGCACGCTACTCAGTCTCTGGTACTCTGTGATCGCAGCTTGAACGAACACATTTGTGATAAAGAAATAGAGAAAAAACTCACAGACAGCAGAGCTTTGTTGGCCAGAACATGGCTGACTGGGACCATGAAACACCTGTGTCACAGAAAGGCATCTACTGAGCCGGAAATGTGGGTCATGACCCAGGAAGTGAAGAGGCAAAGTGACATCCAGTTTGCCGTGTGGATGTGTTCGTTCCGAAACCAGGAAATGAGCGCCGACAGTGCGCCAGGCACTGTACTGGGCTCAGCACATGAAACAAAGCAAGCCCCCGACCGCAGGGGGCTTTATTCTCACAGAGGCGAGGTGGGCACGCTAACGAGGTGCGGGAGAAATGGGAAGGTGTTCATGGGGGCGGTCACTGGGTGTGTGACACTGCCCTGCTCGTCACTGTCTTCCTTTCACGCACTTCTAAGTTATGGTTTTTCTATGTTAGGTATGTGAGGAGCATTTCTGAAATAAAGGGAAAGCCCAAGCCTCTCAGCCAGGCACCCAAGGCACTCCTGAGCTGTGGCTCTCATGTCTCCTCACATGCCACCTCCCATGTTAGAACCGCCCCTGGAGAGCCCCAGTGTTGCTCCAACACACTCCACTCTCCAGGTGCCTTTGTGGGCTGGAGCCGCCCTCTCCACATTCTCTGCCTATAAAACCCCAAGGGGACCCCTTCTTCAAATCACGGCTACCACCTCCCCAGTCAGCGGCGATCACCTCCACCCCGACACGCTGCCCTGGGTGATCCCATCCCAGCCTGAACCAGTTAGTCTCCAGAGACACCGTTCAGGCCTCAACGAGCTCCCCTCTGCCTCGCCCTCCTCTCGAGGCCGAGATTTCTGCCCACCTCCCTTTCACCTTCAGCCTCACTCCCACAACTACCTACATGCTATATGGAATTGTTCTCCTCACCTGCCATCCCCAATCTCCTAACACACCCTGATTCCGGGCTGCCCCCAATCACAAAACTTCCGCCACCTCAGGTCTCAAGAGTCTCTGCTCCTCACCGTGACCAGGTGAGGTCCCTTTGCCGGGGGGAGTGGTTGGCAGGGGGACTGGCTCAGGCTGGGGAGGAGGGAGTCTGGGAGAGTCTCTGCAGGGACGGGTGGGAATCCCAGGTCCTCCCAGGGTCAGCTGGTTGGTTCCTTTCCCCACAGACTCCACACTCACACCTAATATGGGGGCTCTGGTCTCTGAGATAGAAAGGCACCTCCCTTCCCGGCTCCAAGACATCTGGAGCCTTGATACTATGGATGGCTCAGTGTCAGAACAAGGAAGGGCCTCACACGCACCTGATTAAGAGTCTGTTCAACCCAAGCCTGATAAAGCAGTGGTTCTCAACAGGAGGAGATCTGGGGCCCCCGGGGACACCTGGGTAATGTCTGGAGACATTTCTGATTGTCACAACATGGGGTGAGGGTTGATGCTCACATCTAGTGAGGAGAGGCCAAGGGTGTGCTAAATGTCCTACAATATACAGGACAACTCCTGATGAAGGCTTATCAAGCCCAAAACGCCAGCAGCATCAAGGTTGACAAGTCATGCTGTAACTAAGCCCTTCCCAGAACCAGGACACCCCCATCCAGGAAACCCACTGCTCCTACACGCAGTGTTTCTGGCTAGATGAACAGGTGAGCCTTGGTTCCACACCCTCCCTGAGGTCAGGGCCTCTGATTCTTCTCAGCTGAAACCACCTCAAAATCCTTGCCGCCTCACTGGCTCTGGAGGCTCTCAAAATACAAGTCCAAAATCCCTCCTCCACAATTTAATATATGATAGAGGCGGCATTTCAATTCTGTGGGAAGCAATGGATTATTCAATAAACGGTATTGGGACAACTGGCTGGCCATCTGGTAGAAAATAAAGCTAGATCCTCACCTCCCTCCTAAAACCAAAATAAATTCCAGATGGATTAAAGATTTAAATGCAAAAAAAAAAAAAAAAGTTTAAGTAGTAAAAGAAAATATGGGAGAACTGCTCTATAATCCCATTGAAGAGGGGGTCTCTCTCTAAGCAAGACACAAAATACAGGATACATGAAAGAAGTTCATCAAGTTCACGACTTAAAAATTTTAAACACCAACAGAGCAAAAAATTCCATAACAAACCAATTTCTCAAAGTTAAAACTAATTTGACATACCATCATATAAAAAACACATGCCAAAAAACATATTCCTTAATCAATAAAAACCCGTGAAAATAAAAAAGAGAGTAGAAAAAAATTGGCAAAAGACAAGAGACAGTTCACAGAGAAACACAAAGGGTTTTCAAACATAAAAAGGTTCCCACAGGCACCCCCCAAGGAGACACCAATTTCTCCCCGACAAGGTTGGAAACATGAAAAAGGCAGAAAGTATCCTGTGCTAGTAAGGGTCTGACAACGTACTGCCCAGTGTATGAACAGACCCGCTACGGTAGGCAATTCAGCAACACTAAATTTATTTATTCTTTTTAAAGATTTTATTTATTTATTTGAGAAAGAGAGCATGAGCAGGGGATGGGAAGGGTGGGGAGGGTAGAGAAAGAGGAGCAAACAGACACTCCACTGAGCGGAGAGCCAATGCGGGGCTCAATCCCAGGACCCTGAGATCATGACCTGAGCCGAAGGCACATGCCTAGCAGACTGAGCCACCCAAGCGCCCCAGCAACATTAATTTTAAAGCACATGCCCTTTGTCCGGGAGATCTCAATGCTGTCTCTCTCCTTGGACATAAACCCAAACCCACACCGGTGAATAGGTACAGGAACGTTCATCACTGCCTTGTCTGTAACAGCAGACGATTAACAACAAAGTCAATGCCCACGGTTGGGGGACTGGTTCCGTACATTATCCTGCATTCATAAAAGGGAATGCCATGAAACTCTTAAAAACAAATGACACCGCCCTATGTATCCATCCCCAGGAGACAGTATTAAAAGGAAAAGCCATGTATGAGCCGGTATTACAATATACTCCCCATGGGGTAAAGAAAATGGGTGGGTGCATTGCCTGTCATTCATCTAACCAATATTCATTGGGTGCCTACAACCCACCACACACTGTTCTAGGTGCTGGGGACTCCAGCAGGAGAAAGTCCATCAAAGTCTGCGCAGCTGCACATGCTTGGAGGAAACCCAAGAATGTGCTATCGGTGGAGGCTTTGGGTTGGTAAATTTGGCAAATAAAACTAACTTGCATATAAACAGCGGATAATTCTGTAGTAGAGGTGTGTCCTAGGCAATACTTGGGATATACTTACACTAAGCAAGAATTATTCCTTGTTTTTCCAAACTTCAGATTTTACTGGGCATCCTGTTAACTGGGGAATCAAACTCTGTAGGAGCAGGGAAGGGGAAGGAAGCATCTAGAAGAGGAGAGCGATTTCCTTTTTTATTCTACTATGTGCAGTAATATATCGCATGGCTTGGAATTATAATCAAGTATATGCATTGCTTTTATTTATTTATTTTTTTTTTTTTTAGGTGACACAAATGAGTAAGAAGGGAGAAGAAATTCCAGCTTACACTGCAAAGTGCATTTCTGGCCAGCTCTGCCCTCCGAGTGGGCCTGGCAGCCGGGCAGCCGCATTCCAAGGCCGGCTGCTTCTCTAAATGGAAGCGCTCATCCCACACCCCAGCAGCGAGCTAGCCAGCAAGATTCCAGGCTGTGCTATTTCTTAAGGGGAAAAAAAAAAAAAAAAAAAAAAAAAAAAAAAAAAAACAGGTTCAATGCGAAGAAAGAAATGTAGAACGCAGTGGGAGAAAGAGACACCGGGCATGCTGGAAACCAGCCTTTTCCAAGAGGAGAGAGAGGAATAAAAGGTCGCATCTCTTCAACAGCCTGGTTTTAAGGATCTCTCGGGCCTCTCCGATCATCTCCATCTGCCCTTCCCTCTTTCTTAAGGGAGATCTTACCACTCAGAGAGGGAAGGCGCATTTCGTGTCAAGACCTCCCCCCCATCACATCCCAAATATTCTTTGAGCGCTAACAAAAGTGATATTTCTAAAGCTCTATATCCCAAGTGCTCTTCGAAGCATGTTAACGAGTATTAATTCACTGAACCATCCCAGCAGCTCCAGGAGATAGAAGCGGTTAGAAGCCTTTTTGTAGGGCGCCTGGGTGGCTCAGTGGGTTAAGTGTCTGCCCTTGGCTCAGGTCATGATCCCGACATCGGGCTCTCTGCTTGGCAGGGAGCCTGCTTCACCCTCTCCCTCTGTGCCTGCCTCTCTGCCTACTTGTGATCTGTCAAATAAATTTTTTTAAAAATCTTAAAAAAAAAAAACAAACTTAAAAAAAAAGAAGCCTTTTTGTACATCCGTGGAAACTGAGGCCAGAGAGGCTCGGTGGTGAATGAAGACCACAGAGCTGGTGAGCAGAGGACCTGGAATTTGAACGCAGATACTCTGACCACAGCATCCACTGTCTCCACCACAGGCCAAGCCTGTTGAAGGCACTGGGGGTGAATCATACAGACACGCTCCTGTCCTCATGGAGCCTGTGGTTTGTGAGGGAATCCGACTGTCCACGGGGCAACGATCAACCTCCTATCGGGCAGAAGGTGCGAGTTTCAGGACAGACACCAGTAAACCCTGGAAAGGACTACTCCTTCATTTATTTAACGAATATCTAATAAAGGTCTGACATGCACCCGGCACGGTTCCAGCCACTACGGGACACAGCCGCAAACGAGGCGAACCATCCCCTGCCTCCTGAAGCTCACGGTCCAGTAAACACCCAGGAGGAATTCCAGAAAGGATGTCAGCAGCGGCCTGAGGAGGACACATCTAGGCAGGGGTGACCTTTAACACTGAGACAAAGGATAAGAGCTTTACACTTGAAGAGAACAGTATTCCAGGCACAGGAAACCGCGCATTGCCGAGACCTCGGGTGGGAGATGAGTTCAAGTTCACCCACAACCCCCCAACCCCTCCCCCCCACCCCACACCCGCCCCAGGCCTCAGTCCGGAGCATTGCCAGCCCTCCCAGATCCAAAACAGTCCCCACGTCGCTTGCAGGCGGATCTCCCCTCCCTGCTCTCTGCACAATCTGAGACAGAAACCGCTTCTCCTCTCGCAGTTCCCAGGCATGTGCTTGCTGAGTAATTGAAGTATTATCTTTTTTAATTCTCGAAATGAAGGCACTTCTGACTGTTCGTGTTCTGACCAAGCTTGGAGAATCGTTTGCCGCGGCCGGCAGAAAAATGATGTGGCAAACCCAGTACCCAAATGTACAGAGCAGATCTGTCTAAATCCAAGTGGAAAAAAACTAGGCCAGAAACCAGCAGAATCTCTCCTCACCCCCCTCCCTCTCCCTCTCCCTCTCCCTCTCCCTCTCTCTCTCTCTCTCTCTCTCTCTCTCTCACACACACACACACACACACACGATAAGGTTCTCTTCCTGCCCCAACTCACAAAATCTCAGCATCATGTATTTTTGTCCTAAGCAGGACGGCAAAATGGATGCTTTTCACCACAGCCCTCTGAGTGAGAGGACGAGCTTAGAAATAATACGTGTGAGACTCTGAGTCCAGGTCCTGACCACACGGCCATCAAAAAATGACAGCTATTATTGCGCCGGAAATAATGGCCAAGTGAGAATCTGCAGCCAGGCGTCGGTGGTCAATACTAGCCAGAGGCCGGCTGTGGGAACCCTCTGTCCCAAGTGCTCTGCCTCAACCTCCCCATCCATACAATGGGCACAGCTCACGGGACGGAGAGTCCCTGCAGGGTGGGGGAAAGGCTGCCTGTCCTCACTGCTAACCTCTGCTACAGACACTACTATTAGTGTCATTTTGTTGTTCTTGTTAGTAAGAACCAAACTGAAATTGCCGGTGAATTCTTTCTCAAAGGATTTCTGATTATCCTACAAAACAGCAGAGGCAAATGTGCCATAGTTACATAAGATCAGCATCAGGGAAAAACTAGGTGAGGGGTAGGCAGGAACTCTTTGTAGTCACTCTGCAGCTTTTCTGAAAACCTAAAGTATTCCAAAATAAAAAGGTGGGATTTTTTTTGGTTTTGTTTTGTTTTGTTTTTTTAAGGCAGAGGCAAACATCGCCTCCTCAGGTGTCTTCCCTCACCAGCAAAGAAATCCAAGTCTTAGAAAGGACGTAACACGGTCCACACAGATGACAGCTGCCCCACACCCCACACACAGCACCCCTATCCCCTCTGTGAGGCTGTTTGTCAACCGGCATGAGTTCAAATCAAGTCTTTCCTCAGGAGTAAAAATCCCAGACCTATGTCTGCCATCAACTTTTTTCTCTCTCTGTCTTTTTTTTTTTTTTTTTTTTTAAGATTTCATTTAGTTATTTGTCAGGCAGAGAGAGAGCAAGCACGAGCAGGGGGAGCAGCAGGCAGAAGGAGAGGGAGAGAGAGAAGAGGCTCCCCGCGGAGCAAGGAGCTGGACGTAGGGCTCCATCCCAGGACCCTGGGATCATGACCTCAGCCGAGGGCAGACGCTCAACCGACTGAGCCACCCAGGTGTCCCAAGTTTTCTCTCTTTTAAGTGAATATTTACTGAAGGCCTACTGTGTACCGGGTGCTGTTTCCAGGGCCTGGGGAGTACGACAAACAAGACATACATGCAGTCAACGATATCTTTTTGCGCCAGCAACGGGAACTTAGAGAATGAATTCGCCAGGCCAGAGTTCCTTCGTGGCCTCCCATGCTGGGGAACGGTCACTGTAGGGTCTCTTTTTGGCCTTTTGAACCTTTGGGACCTCAGCAAACGTGCTGCTACTGGCCAATACCTGCACAGGAGACTGGGGATCATGGCGGGGGGGGTGCTTGAAAGCTCAGACGACAGTCCAGCAGCCCCAGGAACCCCATCAGGCTGGTTCCTCGGCAGGAGTGGCAGAAATAACCCAGTTTCCCATTTAATTCCCACTTGGCATTCCAAAGAGATGGGCAGGAAAAATCTGCCATGTCTGTCTTTAAAAGAAGACATTTCTCCCACGGCTTCCTCCGCTTCTAATTCCCTCATCTATCCATCTACTCTCACTCCCCTTCCGCTCAAAGCTGTTTCCTGCAGATAAAAACACCCCACAACTTCCAGGCTGCAAAGTGAGATTGCAGCCAGCAGGCTCTAAATGCCGCGCGTTCCCAATCAAGCAGCAGGCGCCCCCGTGGAGTTAACGATTTTTTTTTTTAAGCAAGAGAACCCATGCCTTCTACTTACCCTTAGGAGAAAGCCCACTGGGGAAGAGCGGGGGGAGGTGCAATCAATCATAACGGACTGGCTGGAGGGAGAGGGGCTCTTGCTGCGCTGGATGAACCAAGCGCAATTTAGAAAAAATACACCCAAAACCCTCAAAAACTCAGAGCCTCAGAACCACAGACACCATTTTTATTTCCAAACTGTCATTGGGAACTGCATTTTGATTGGGGGGGGCGGGAAAAAGTTCATCTTGTAAATTAGTCAGTTCCAGGAGGGGGACAGGAGGAATAAAGGTACCCCATTTGGGCTCAGAAACCCAGCAGGACTAGAAATGGGAACACGATGAACGTCAGCCCACAGGACCAGACCCCGTTGCCAGAGATCTCTAGCCACGTTGAAAACACACATGCCCTTTCACGCTGAGGAGTTCCATGTGCCGGACTCTGGATCGCAGATGCACTCACACCGCGCGTGTGTATGGTGAGGTGCAAGGCTGTTCACTGCGGCATTGTTTCCTGGAGCAAAGGACTGGACATGACCTTATGCCTATCGCCAGGAGGCTGCACAGGACATCTGCGGGAGGGAGCACCGTGTGGCTTCCCCCCCCCCAAAGATTTTATTTATTTGACAGAGATCACAAGTAGGCAGAGAGGCAGGCAGAGAGAGAGAGAAGGAAGCAGGCTCCCTGCTGAGCAGAGAGCCCGATGCGGGGCTCGATCCCAGGACCCTGGGATCATGACCTGAGCCAAAGGCAGAGGCTTTAACCCACTGAGCCACCCAGGCGCCCCACCGTGTGGCTTTTAAAATAAACACGGCAGCGCTGAGCGTGCTCTGAGATCTCCAAGATACATCGTCAAGTAAAACACAGCAACAAGCTAAAAAAATGTGCATAAGGTGCTAATAAGGGTATAAAGAAGATTCATACGTGGGATATCTCTTTACTAATACGTGTAAAACAAGGAACAGAGCTGTCCCTCCAGAGAAAAGAATAAGGGCCTGGGGACAGCAGAGAAAGGGGAGGTGTTGCTACTCATCACCGTGCAGATTTCAAACCTGTCAAATATTTAAAACAATTTTAATGCAGGGGCACCCAGGTGATGCAGTTGGTTAAGCGTCTGCCTCTTGGTTTTGGCTCATGTCCTGATCTCAGCATCGTGAGATCAAGCCCAGCATCAGGCTCCACGCTTAGTGGACAGCCTGCTTGAGTTTCTCTCTCCTTCTCTCTTAGCACCTCCCTCCAAAAAAAAAAAAAAAATGTTTTAATGAATAATAGACAAATAAATACACTTAAAAAGATAAAGGAGGTTATTATCAGTCACAATCAATACATGTATACACACACATACACACATTTCCCTATGAACAGTGATAACAGATATCCACGTCCTACTGGCTTTTCAAAACTGATAGTTTATAGAGTGAGAGAGGGGGGAGCAGGTTTCCCGCTGAGCAGAGAGCCCGATGCGGGGCTTGATCCCAGGACCCTGAGATCATGACCTGAGCCCAAGGCAGAGGCTTAACCCACTGAGGCACCCAGGCACCCCAATAGTTTATAGAGTGAGACTGGGGTTTCTCAACATTGACATTTTGGACCGGCCACATCTGGCTGCGAAGCTGTCCCATGCTGTAGGATGTGTAGCAGCATCCCAGGCCTCTCCTCACTAGATTCCAGCAGCAAACATCCCTTCCCCATGTTACAACAAACCAAATGTCTGCAAAGGTGGCCAAATGTCCCCTGGGGGCAAGCTGCCCAAATTAGATTATGGGTCCTGATGAGCAAGGACCTGATAAGCAAGGACCCTTCTTTCTTTCTTTCTTTCTCTCTCCATAATTAATTACATGCAAAGAGTTCTTATGGAAAAATAATTACACGTGAACAAAAGTAATTTACAAGGCTTGTTTCAAATATTTAAACACACACACACAGAGTTTGGCACTGGGGTTGTCTGAATGCTGCAAACGTAGACCCAATCATTGTGTTTCAGCCAGTGAGGTGGTATTTGATTTTTGCAACCAGAAAAATGGCCCATGTTCTCAGCAGAGAGTTTTAGGGGAAACGTCTTCCCAACAGTCAAACAGAGAATAGACTGGTCTTACCCAGAGCTCAGGAATGGAATGGACAGTCTCCCCTAAGCTGTCTGTCCTTTGGTAATTATTACCCCCGACCTTCCGTGCCCTCTGTAATGCCAAGCTATGTTGCACACGCCAATGGCCTGCCCGCTATGTCCCTGCTGCCTGAAGCCAACCTGTGGTTGTCAGCTCTACCCTTCTGTTGTTGGCTGCAGATGGAGAGGCAGTGTTTCACGGGCTTGGCTGTGCTGAGCAGCAGATCTCTACTTCTACAGAAACTCCAAGAATGACCTCAAGAAACTGTCAGCAGGGCCAAAGACAGGTCCTGAGCCCCGGTAAGCAGCACGCTCTCTCGCCCAACACTATTCCTAAAATGAACAGTACCAACTACCGTCTCCCGGACACTTGCTATAGTCTAGGCATAGCACTAAGGACTCATGGACATTACTTCACTGCAGCCTCAGAACAACCCAATGAAGTAGAGTCGCTGATCAGCATTTTACAGATGCACAAGCCAGACAAGAAGGTCTAATGGCTTGATCAAGATCGCACACTTGGGGCAGCTGGCTGGCTCCAGTCAGCAGAACACGGGACGCTCGATCCCGGGAGTAAGTTCAAGCCCCACGTTGAGCATCGAGATTACTTAAAAAAAAAAAAAAAAAAAAAAAAGCCCCCACACTTAAGGACTGCATAGTGCCTAGAAGGCAATAGGTTCTCCTTAAGTGGGAGCTACTATGATGACTAGTATTATTATTTTCTCATGAATTTATGAATTACGTTGCCATACTCCCTCCTGTCTCAGAGGCTTTGCACGTGCTGTGCCCTCCACCTATAGTGTTTCTCTACCAATCTTCACCTAGTTTTTATTGAAACTTCACTTAGTCAAGAAAGACTTTTTCTCCGATCCCCCCAAAATAAGAGAGATCACCTTGACGCACATTCTCATCCATCTTATTCTTTTCACTGATAGCACTTAACATAATTGGAATTCTATTAGTATCTGTGTAATTATTTGCTCCTCTGTCTCTCCTATTAAATGGTAAGCTTCATGAGACAGGGACTGCGTTTGGCATACAGCAGGCATCAATTAAATACGAGATGGCAGGAAGCGGGAGGAGGAGTTGGGAGGGAAGAGCCAGGAGGAAGGAACAAACAAATGACTGAACTTTAAACACAGAGTCTCACAAGAGCAGGAGGTCCAATACCCTCCTCATCTCACAGAGGAAAACAGTAAGATTCGTGGAGGTCAGAGTCAAGTCAGACAGGCTCTACTATTAGAACCTGGTCAGTCACAGAAAACTGGTCCATTCCAGGAACAGGAGGACAGGAGCTTCCTGGCGACAGCAGGATGAGCCAACAGCAGGTGCCTAGCAGAAGCCCCCAACAGGTGAGAGCTGATACAGCAGGTATTTGCTTAGGACTCCACCCAAAACAACGTGTGCATTTAAATTCACCTCAAGAACCTTTCCCAAAGCTTATAAAATCAGTCTGATGATCCCTTCACAAAGTCTAAAAAAGAAAAAAAATTCTTTCACACCTCAATGAGCAGTAGTCTTTAGATTCAAAATGCCCTTGCAAACCCACAGGAAATGCCGCTCTTGCGTATCACATCACAGCACGAAGTCCCCACTTCCTTCAGGGGGAAGAATGAAGCCATCTGGCAGGAGTTGCTCTCAGCTCTTTCCCGCCACCCCCTCCCTGCTCTGAGCTCTGCAGAGCTCCTCTCACGTGCCTCCCTCACTATCCCCCCCAACCCCCGATCCATCCCACCCCAACAGAGGCACCAAGCTTTATCCTCGTGGGCCCTCCAGCCTATTTACACACTAGGCTCTCCATTCCAGGGAATGCTTATACTATTGATACAGTTAACACCTTGCACAGGGCTGGGCACATAGCAGGCACTCAACAGTTGTTTCCTGGATGGATGGATGGATGGATGGATGGATGGATGGATGGTGGGTGGGTGGATGGGTGGGTGGGTGGATGGATGGGAGGTGGGTGGGTGAATGGATGGGTGGATGGATGGATGGGTGGATGGAAGGATGGATGGTGGGTGGGTGGATGGATGGGAGGTGGGTGGATGGATGGATGGATGGATGGGTGGATGGGTGGATGGGTGGATGGAAGGATGGATGGTGGGTGGGTGAATG
>NW_022631140.1:1686135-1695736 GCF_010015895.1 Lontra canadensis
GGGTGGATGGGTGGATGGGTGGATGGGTGGATGGAAGGATGGATGGTGGGTGGGTGAATGGATGGGTGGATGGATGGATGGGTGGATGGGTGGATGGGTGGATGTATGGATGGATGATTGGATGGATGGGGTGGGTGGATGGATGGACGGGTGGATGGAAGGATGGATGGGTGGATGGGTAGATGGATGGAAGGGGTGGATGGATGGATGGATGGATGGATGGTTGGATGGATGGGTGGCTAGGTGGGTGGATGAAGAGCATTCCATCTGACATATAGATACCCTTTCCAACCTTGCATTTGGTAATCTACAGAAGATTAATGTTTATTAACTTATATTTGTTGCTTTAATCCAAAACTTAATTGTTGACTATTAAAAAAAGAATTTAATGGAAGCCATATTCAAACAAGTCTATTTCCTCTCTCAGGGCCTTTGCACACACTGGTCCTTCTACCTGCAATGCTCTTCCTCCTCTCTTCTCACAGCTAATTCCACCTTTTCCTTAAAGTGCAAGCATAAATATCGCCTGCACAAGAAGCCCTCTCATTAAACTTCCTAAATAGATACCCCCACACAAGCACACTGTTCTCTCTTGAGCCCCTTATTTATCTCCTTTATGTTTGTTTTGACCTACAGTCTCTTTTTCTCTTTACTTCTTTTTTGTCTCTCTCATGCTGTATATGTACGTTTGATGAAGACACAGACTAGCTCTAAGTCACACACTTTGCCCCTGGCACCTAGCATGACGCCTGCACATAGTATATGTTCAATAAATATCTGCTGATTGAATTAATTAACCAATCAGTGAACTCAGTAAGCAGGAAATGGATGCAAAAAACTAAAAGGTAGGGGCACCTCAGTGGCTCAGTCATTAAGCATCTGCCTTCAGCTCGGGTCATGATCCCGGGGTCCTGGGATCAAGGCCCACATTGGGCTCCCTGCTTGGCGGGAAGCCTGCTTCTCCCTCTCCCATTTCCCCTGCTTCTGTTCCCTCTCTCACTGTGTCTCTCTCTCTCTGTCAAATAGATAAATAAATAAATAAAATCTTAAAAAAAAAAAAAAAACTAAAAGGTAAACAGTAAAATAAGTTTTAGGAGTCATATCTCAAAAAGTCTTCTTGAATCAAATTAAATGACACAAATATCAATAACAACTCCTGGGAAATCAAATACATTTAAATTTTTTCATGAAATTCTGGTTCTAAAATCTTCAAAGGCAGAAGAGTATACAAGAGGGAAGAAGTAAAAACTTGCAAAATGCTTTGTTTTGCAAAAATGTGAATGGGTTGGATTATCACATTAAAAGGGAAAGTTTCATAATTCGGAGAAAAATAAAAATTTGTGGTTCACAAGAGACTTGCTGAAAATAAAATGACACAAAATAAAAATGAAAAAAAATGGGACATCTGCCATGAGTAGAAATATTAATATCAGACAAAATTTAAAGCATGAAAATATTACGCAGGACAAAGGTGAGCATCTGTATTCATAAAAAGTATATTAATAATAATATATATTAATAATAACAAAACCAACAGTGATGTGCATTCCATGGGCCTGGCATTGTGTTAAGCTCTTTACATTGATTATATCATTTAAGTATTCAAAAAGAGTTACATTAGCATTATTGATTATATCAATAGTGGTATTGATATATATCAATAGATCAATAATGCATTATTAGCATTATTGATTATATCAAAAAGTATTCAAAAAGAGTTACATTAGCATTATTATTATTATCAAGTTTATAAGAGGATATAAAACTGGCCCATCATTTGCTAAGAGCAGCCAAAAAGGTTTTGAGCTCAGACCTGTCTGACTTCGCAAGGAAGACCAGAAAATCGTGAACTCCGGCCGCCACAATGTAAAAGTATATCCCAAATACAGAAAGCAAAATTGTTTTAAAAAAATATAAAAGATATGTTGAAAAAAATTGCTCTCAGGGCATCTGGATGGCTCATTTGGTTGAGTGTACAACTCTTGATTTTGGCTCAGGTCATGGTCTCAGGGGATGGAGCCCCACATCCAGCTAGCCCTCAGCATGGAATCTGCTTGAGATTCCCTCTCTTTCTCCCTCCTTTTGACCCTCCCCATCTCTAAAATAAATAAATAAATATTTTTTTAAAAAATTACTACCATGGGAGACCAACATACTGTGCAATCTTTGACAAATCAGTAGACATGATTAAAATTATGGAAAGGCATTTAACTCAAGAAAGGAAGAAGAAGTCAAGCTGAGAAAAGAGTGACAAATAACACAGGAAATAATACTTCATGAAACAGGACTGAAGGATACATTTAAAGGGAGGGTGTTTGAGGGGAGAATGAAAACACTCTGGCAAAGCTCATCAAGATTTCAAAAATCAAAAATAGGAACATTCCAATAAAAATGAGAAAAGAGACGGGACTGCAGATGGCAAGGAGTTTTTTCAGATCACTATAGAATAAATAATATGTACAGTGTTATCTAATAAATTAGAGATTCAATTAAATGATTATTCTTGGGAAAACATATCTGAAAGTATAGCAATCAATAATGATCATG
Source organism: Lontra canadensis (assembly GCF_010015895.1). Taxonomy (NCBI): domain Eukaryota; kingdom Metazoa; phylum Chordata; class Mammalia; order Carnivora; family Mustelidae; genus Lontra; species Lontra canadensis. Next base: position 1,688,683 of record NW_022631140.1, read on the forward strand.
CATAAATTGTAAAAATTATCAAGTAATCCCAGAAAAGGCACTAGACCAAAAAAAAATTGGGTTTCTTTTTCTTTGGAGGTGGGGAATGGCATGGCAAATTGGCCCAAACTTTTAAAGAACATTATAAATCCTTTGCCATTAAGATTCTTCCTAAGTAAAACAAAGAAAGAAAGAAGAGAGAAAAGAAAAGATAGGTTTCCCCAATGTCTTCATGAAAAGAGCAAAAACTTGCTGAAGATAACAGACTGAAAAAGTAAACTTTTCACTGATGAATATAGGCCAAGAGATCCTAAACTGAATGTAAATACATTTAACCCAATAACATAGTGAAAGAATAATGCCAGAATGAATTAAGTACTGGGCAGGGTAGTAGATCATATGATCATAGAGATCATAAAGGTCATACATTGTTTTGGTGTTTTACAATGAACATCTATTTTTCAAAAGCAACAGTGTTATTTTCTGGGGGAAATTAAAGCAATGATCATATCTAGTGATGAAGAGAATTTGGAAATGTAGGTGTTCTAGGTGAGGGTATAGATTAGTGACAACTTCCGTGGACAGCAAACCAGCCATAGAAGCTGTTAAAATGGCCATGCTCTGATTCAGAAACTGCAACTTGGGGAACTGTGATGGGATGTCTACAAGCAATGGTCCCAATGTCTTTATGCATCCTGTAGACATGCCCTTCGGTGATGTCCTCTGAAACGAGCCCTGGGCTGGGCCACTGTCAAATGCTTTGGGCTATGGAACAGACGTAAGTTTGACACAAACACAAACTAGAGGAGAGTCTGTGCATCAGGCATCTCCTGCTCTTGCAACTCTGTGACCACTATGTAAATAAGGCTGGCAGGCTGGAAGAGGAGACCCCAGGATCACCACACACACACACCCCATGCAATGCATAGCTGATTGCAAATGCCGGAGTGAGTCTGACCTGTATCCACGGATTCCAGCCCAGAGCAAAAGGACTGCCTAGCCCAAACTGCAGCCCTGTAGGCTACATAAATTCTTGCTGTTTTCCACCACTAAGTTGTGGGATGGCTTGTTACACAGCAAAAGCTAACTGATACTAAGGAGGCTAACCTAACCTTAGGAATTATTCAGAAACAGACATCCATAAAGATTAACAGATAAAGATGTTATTCATAATAGTGCTTAAATAATATGAAATAATAGGGGCTGCTTAGGTAAATGTCGGTATATCCAGTGAAAATCTACACAACCACTAAAAATCCCTTGTAGAGGGGCACTGGCTGGCTCAGTTGGTGGAGTCACAAGAGTGTGTGACTCTTGATCTCAGGGTTGTGGGTTCAAGCCCCATGGTGGGTGTAGAGATTACTTAAAAATTTTTTAAATCTTTTTTTTTTTTTTAGATTTTATTTGTTATTTGAGAGAGAGGGCAAGCATGGGGGGAGAGGGGCACAGGGAGGGGGAAAAGCAGACTCATCACTGAGCAGGGAGCCTGATGTTGGGCCAGATCCCAGGACCTTGATCATGACCTGAGCCCAAGGCAGATGCTTAACTGAGCCACCCAAGCACCCCCAAAATTTTGTTAAATCTTAAAAAAAAATCCCTTATGGAAAAAAATTTCATGTAGCAAATATTTATAATGTATCACTTAGTGCAAAAAGGTGATAAAACAATATTATGGTACACTACTTTTGCTAAAAAATGAAAATAAATACACATATTTACATGCATGGAAAAACACTGGAATGATATAAAAATGTTGCTGGGGTCAGTCTTTGAACATGATGGTTTTTCTTTTTGTTGTTGTTTTTTGTTTCATTTTGGTTTTTTATACTTTTCATCTATTCAGCATTGATCTTAAGTCACGACTTGTCAACAGTCACAGGACTGCTCTGGGAGTTGAACCTGGAACATTCTGAGCCCCCTGAAGGCCGCTGCTGAGAAATCAGATAATGAGAAATCCAAGCATGGATGTTAGAAAATCCTGCTAGTATAATCCTTGTTAAAGCAGCCTCAGCATGGTGCTTATCAGCACAGTTGGGAAAAGTAAAAGGAGAAAGAGCTGGAATAGGCTGCGATACTGTTGTCAAAGACCTTCAGGTCATTGTCAACGTATTGACTCCTCGTCCACCAAGCTTTCCTGGATTCTCCCTTCAACTCACTCCTCAAGCCTCATTCTCTCCTCCAGCCTCTCCCTCCCATATTCTTTTCTTACCTTTACTTTCATTTACAGGTCATTTGGATTTTCTCCGAGTCCCTTTAAGGGAGCAATTCAAATAGAGGACCAGAGGAGCAGGACCCAAAGATAGCGCACATCCAAGGTCTTAGCATGGCTCCTGTTATGCTCCATCAAACCATCCCTACAGTCAAGAGTAAGCTTAAGTGGAATGCCTGGGTGGCTCAGTGGGTTAAGCCTCTGCCTTCAGCTCAGGTCATGATCTCAGGGGTCCTGGGATCGAGCCCCACATCGGGCTCTCTGCTCGGTGGGGAGCCTGCTTCCCCACCCCTCTCTGCCTGCCTCTCTGTCTACTTGTGATATCTGTCAAATAAATAAATAAAATCTTTAAAAAAAAAAAAAAGAATAAGCTTAAGGGACATTTCAAGTGCACCCTACAGGCGGAGTGATCAAGGGATGCAGATCTCTAATCCGGCTAAAAGGATGATGCCTGGTCCATCCACACATGAATAAACTAGCTCCACTCACATGGCATTGTGGACATAAACCTGACACAGGTGACAGACTGAGATAACAAGACTTGGATAACAATCTAGTTCTGGTGCTGATCTGATATTGAACCTAAGAATTCATGTCACCTCCCTGGGCCATCCTTTCCTCCTTTGCAGAATAGGTCCAATATATCCCCCTCAGGCTGTGTTAATAAGCTCCTATCAGAACTGATTTGCTTCTCGGGGCTGTACACCAGTAGGCCCCCCATACATATGTATGGAATGAACTACATAAAACTACCTAACTACCCACTCACACGGGGATTCACGTGAAGAGTGGACGGTTGGGAACCCAAGGACTTGAAGTGAATAAATCACACCACAATGTAGACCATCATGTTTTTTCCTAATATGAAAACAGAAATAACATTGTCTTGGAAATAACATGCTCACCCCTTGAGATAAAAGCTCTGGGGCTTTGCAAAACAAGGTTGGAGAATCACTGAAGGGAGAATTAAAGCTCATGACCTTAAAAGGACTTAATCCCCCAAATCAGCAACACTGTATCCTGAAGCAACAGAGTTTTTGTTTTGTTTTGTTTTGTTTTGTTTTTTTTAAACCAACCATGCAGCCAGCCTTTAAATTCCAGGACACAAGACACAGAAGGGCAAAGAGGGTGTTATTTCTCTTTCTTATTGAAACAGTTGGTGCGGGGCGGGATGGGGGGGCGAGAATTAAGCTTTACCAACACATCTGTCTACCACCAATTAAAGTGCTGAGTGCTGTGGTCCTCGCCCAGGACCTTCTCTTAAGAGCCCGCAGTAAAAGGTATTTCTTTATCATCGAGACCAAGGGAGCCATGCCACTTATTAACAGGCAAACTTGTTCCAGTAAATGTCACGGAGAGATGTGGGATCCAACTGTCTCCCAATTTGTACACACTCGAAAGCTGTTGGAGATACAGGTCTGGGAGGGCGTGGGCAGGGGGCCTATGGTTTTTCACACATTACACTGGAAAGGCTTCTAACTGTGCAAGAAGGTAGGTTGTGGGATGCCAGCCAGGCTAAACACTGACAAATTCCCTTCTGGTCAGAGTCTGCAAAACTTCTGTGCTGTCTTTGGTAGAAGCTCCTTTCCTGGGTCAATGTGATAGGCAGAAGGCGGCATTGTCTTTCACGAAGGGCTGCACCACGGGGCTCATCAACCCCCTTGGGTCATGCAGAGCAACACAGCCCCCTGTGACTGGGCACTGGACCTAGGGCTGCAATCACTGAAACGGACTGGCTCCTCTAATCAAAACCTCATGCCTCATCCTTCTGACACTGAGGATTCTAGAAAGAAATAATAATAGGAACCCCTGACACCCTCGTATACATCCTGGAGATATGCCCCACAAAAGTAACTAGGCAACATACTTTGGGAAATGCCCAAGAGAGTCCCTCCTCCCCAATTACATCTTTATTATTTTCAGAAATAGCACATCGTCAATGGGAAGATTGGAGAACACAAATGCATGTACCTCCAAACACACACACACACACACACACACACACACACACACACGAGCACTTAAAACTTTAACCATTCAATGATAAACACATATAAAAACATATAAGAAGGGACACCTGGGTGCCTCAGTTGGTTAAGCATCTGCCTTTGGCTCAGGTCATGATCCCAGGGTCCTGGGATCGAGTCCTGCATCAGGCTCCTTGCTCAGCAGAGCCTGCTTCTCCCTCTGCCTGCTGTTCCCCCTGCTTGTGCTCACTTGCTCGCTCTCTGATTAATAAAATCTTAGAAACATACTTATATATATATGAATACCAAATGCTCCTTTAGGTTTTTTTTTCCTAAACATACACACACATATCAGGATAAACATCTTACTTTATAACGTGATTTTTTTCCCTACCTAGCCATACATCATGAGCATTTTTCCAGGGAATGCAACAAGCATTTTTCAGGGCAGTATGATACTCCACCTGCTGTATAGTTTGGCTACTTACAAGTATTCTGTTATAAATAGAAGCACAACGGTTTTCCTAGACATGTCTTCATGTACACCTGTTTCCTAGAGAGGCTCTGAAATTGAAATCTTTTAAGTAAGGAAGCCCCAAAATTATAAGGTTGGGTTGATGCAAGGCTAGGTGTGCCTTCATGGATGTTGAAACATCCTAAGACTAAGGCAGACCTCAGGGTGGGGAGGATGACCATGACTCAGGTCCCAGTGTCTTCAGTAAATGGGGCAGGGGAGCGTACAGTGGTCTATGGATGAAAATGGAGAAGAAGCAAGATGGCAGAATAGTCACGTACTAGAAGTCTTAAGGTAAGCTCTTAAACAAGAGTGGATCTCCAGAAAGCAACAATAAACAACAATAGGAAGGCCAACTCCTGACTCCAAAGGGTTGCTGTTTCTGAGTGGGAACAGTATCCCCAGAAGAAAGTCGGGTTCTTCTTCGGGCACGAGGAGGAGAAAGCGTTCAGTAGAAACAAGTCCAGACAGAGTGTATAGCGAAGAGTCAATGTGGGCATCAAGAGAGCCAGGAGCCAGGTATGAAGTGGGGAAGGTACTGGGCCTGGGGCTCGCGTCTCAGCCCATGACTAAGAATTACAAAGTGGGAAACATCGTTGGAATAGACCAGCTTCCTAAGTCTTCAACAGTGCACAGATCACTTTGCTTCCAGAAATAGTTAAGGGTCCTGAGCAGTGTCTCTCCTGGTTTCCAGAAGTTGCCAATGACATGCTAGGCTAACAAAGACGTTCTGTTTCATGTGATAGTTGTCACAGGAAGGGCAAATGCCCCTACATGGCTCAAAGCAAGAAAACAGCCTTATTCTGGGCAAGAATTCCGTCACAGCACTCAGGGAAGCATCTTGTAATAAAGTAAGGGTATTAGAAGCTTTGCAGAGAGACAGTGAGGTCTATCTCAGGGAATCTTTTCTTGATTCAGGCAATAAAATTCAAGAATGAAAGTTTGGTGGGTTCCTTCTCAAATATTACCTCCCCCAGTAAGGATTTTCAAGGTAACTAGGATTCCACAGAACCTTCTAGAAGTTAAGTAGATCCATCCATTCATTCATTTATTCATTTAAAGAATATGTATTGTCTACTCTGTGCAAGGTAACATTCTAAACAGAGAAGGGAACAGTTGAGTCCCTGTCCTCATGGGGAATGCACTGTTTAAGATTAACAACAAACAAAAAAATACATAATAAAAAGCCAGTTAGTATGAGCTATAAAGAAAAGGGAAAGAAGGCTGTAGTGTTACTGTACTTAGATGGCAAATGAGAGAGACAGAAGGAGAGAAATGAGCAGGATTATACTGCAGTAATAAGTAACCTCCAAAATAGGCAAAGGTCTCTTTTTCTCTCATACTACATGTCTGCGCCAGGCCAGCGAGGGGGCCTGTTTTATGTAACCAGGATCACACTGACAGAGAAGCCTGAACTCAAAGATCACTCTAGAGAGTCTGGAACCAGCAGTGAAAAGCTCCAGCCTAAAAATGATACATATCACTTTGGATTATAACTCATTGGCCAGAACTATTATATGGCCCTATGCACCCACAAGGGAAACCGGAAGTACAATCTTATCACTGGCCTGCAAGACCAAAAACCAGAAAAACTTGGTGAAGAGCATCAGTGATTATGAGAGTAGATAGTTAGATGGATAGAAACAGATAGAAGGATGTACTAACGGTAATAGCCAACACTCATATAGCACTGCTATGAACCAGGCACTAATGAAAACACCTACACCCTTACATGTATTGACTTGTATATCCCTCATAACAATGCTATGACATAGGTTCTATTAATATTTTCAATATCTAAGACCGATGAATCACTGAACTCTACCTCTGAGACTAATAATACACTATATGTTAATTAATTGAATTTAAATTAAAAAATGTTTTAAAGGAGAAAATCTTTAAAAAGTATTCTTTCAATGTCAATCTCATTTTATAGCTGAGGAGGCTGAGGCAAGGAAAGGTTAAAAATCTTAACCAAGATCATATACTTGGTAAGTGGCAGAGCTGGGATTCTAACATCGTCAGGACGACTCCAAAGTCTAAGCTCTTAATTAACCACTATACCAGGTTGAATATGGATAGAGGATGGATGGATGGATGAACAGATGGATGGGTGAATGAAAGGATGGGAGAGTGGGTGGGTGGATGAATGGATGATGGATGATGGATAGGTGGACAAATGGGTAGATGAATAAGAGAAAGGATGGATGAAAGGATGGATGGATGATGGATGGTTGATGGATGGTTGATGGATGGTGGATGGATGGATGGTGGATGGATAGATGGATGGATGGTGGATGGATGGTGGATGGATGGATGGATGAATGGATGGAGGGATGCTGGATGGATGGATGGATGGATGATGGATGGATGGGGGATGGATGG
>NW_022631140.1:1695836-1717772 GCF_010015895.1 Lontra canadensis
TGGATGGATGGATGGATGGATGGATGATGGATGGATGGATGGACACAAGATGAGTGAATGAAAGGATGGGAGAGTGGGTGAGTGGATGAACAGATGATGGGTGATGGATGAGGGATAGGTGGATGAATGGATGGATGGAGAAGAGAGTGGATGGATGGGTGGATAGATGAATGGATGAATGGGTGGATGGATGACCAGTCATGTTAAATGGTAGTAATAGCATTTACTAGAAAAGTAAGAGAGCTTGATTCATGTTCTACCAGTAGAAGGGGACTCATACACTTCAGGTCCCATATTCATCCCATGAGTCTTGGTCATCCAGTTATGTCACTTAGATTCTCAAAAGCACCACCCATAGGGGCACCTGAGTGGCTCAGTCAGTTAAGCATCTGCCTTGGGCTCAGGTCGTGGTCCCTGAATTGTGGGATCGATCCCTGCATTAGGCTCCCTCCTGAGCAAGGAATCTGCTTCTCTCTCTTCCTCTGCACCTCCCCCCACTTGTGCTCTCTCTCTCTCCTTGTCTCTCAAATAATAAATAAAATCTGTTTAAAAAGAGAAAAAAGCACCACCTATGGAAAAGCTGTCACAGGGTTCTAAGCACAAGGCCAGAGGCCTGCACAGATGTCGTGTGTGTCTGCCAATGAAATCCTTCCAGCATCTTGTAACAACAACTGTGCTACCCAGTCCCCACACAGAAGCTCCTTTTTGGCAGGCAGGGAGGAGTAATTCCTTACAGATAAAGAAAGTCAAGTCCAGGCCAACCCAGGGATGGCCAGGACAGGCTGGAGCTGAGAATAAGCAGCCATGACCAGACCAGGGAGGGAGTGGAGACAAACTGGCAGTTATGGCAAAACCAGTAGTGCCTGAGACAGAAGCAGTGGGTTTGGAGGGTTTCCCCTTTGGCACCACACACAGGAAAATGGGAAATGGTTACCAAGCACCACTTGGCTTGCTAACAGCATTCAACTTCCTGGGTAAAGAGAATACAGAAAGGTAGCAAGGAAGACAACCTTGAACGTCCTGCCTCTCCATCCCACACCCACTCTTTCCCTGCTACACCATCATGCCAACCTGGTTTTCTCCGCACAATCATGCCAACCTTTACATGGTTCCTCCCAGGGCCCAGGACAGTATCTTCCCCAAGTCTGCACTCTGCATGGCTGGCTCCTTCACATCTTGGAGTTCTCTGGTCACATGCCCATCAGCTGGGGGTCAGGTGGTGGGGGGGGGAGCCTCTCTAAGGTCGCCACTCACTCTGTTGTCTTCTCCTGATTCAGCTTCCCCAGGACATTTATCACAAATTGAACTCACGCTGTTTTTTCAGTTTGCTTCCTTGGGTGCTGTCTTTCTGCTTCCTGAAGTATCAGCCTTGGAGGACAGGGACCTGTCTCAGCCATTCTATCTCCACAGCCTAGCTTGGTGCCTGGAACATGGCTTGTGCCCAATGAATGCCAAGGGAGCAAACGGATGTGTCGGCTGGAGCCGGGGAGGAATTATAGGCCAGGTCCCCAGAACAATGGGCCCAAGACACTTCCACTCAGCCATCCCACACCCAGGCATACATCCCAAAGAATTAAAAGCAGGGTCTCAAAGAGATAGTTGGACACCCGTGTCCACAGCAGCATCCTTCACAATAGCCAAGAGATGAAAGCAACTCAAGTGTCCACGGACAGAAGAAAGGATAAGCAAAACGTATATCCAAATAAGGGAACGTTATTTTTTTAATATTTTATTTATTTGACAGAGAGAGACACAGCGAGAGAGGGAACACAAGCAGGGGTGGTGGGAGAGGGAAAAGCAGGCTTTCCGCGGAGCAGGGAGCCCAATGCTGTGCTCCAACCTAGGACCCTGGGATCATGACCTGAGCCGAAGGCAGACGCTTAACGACTGAGCCACCGAGGTGCCCCAAGGGAACATTATTTGGCCTTAAAAAGGAAGGATATTCCGACACATGCTGCTATGGATGGATGTGGATGACCCTGGAGGACATTACATGAAGGTAGTGAGTCAGTCACAGAAATACACTACTGGATGATTCCACTTAGATGAGGTTTCTAAGGCAGTCAAACTCCCAGAAACAAAATAGAATGGCAGTTACCACAGACTGGGAGGAGGGGGAAATGAGGAGTTGTTCCATGGGTATAGAATTGTAAAAGCCCTGGACATCTGCTCCACAACGAAACACACCTATACTGTACACTTAAAAATGATGAAGGCAGGGGGCTCCTGGGAGGCTCAGTCGGTGATGATCCCAGGGTCCTGGATGGAGCCCAGTGCTCCCTGCTCAGCGAAGAGTCTCGTCTTCTTCCTCTCCCTCTGCCCTTCCTCCCCACTTTCTCCCTCAAATAAATAAAGTCTTTTTTTTTATTTTAAAAATGGTTTAGGCAGTAAATATGATGGTTTTTTACCATGATTTCAAAATGTTTTAATATTTTTTTAAACAATAAAATTTCTACCTATCCCATGGAACAGAGTGGAAGCTGTAGCTAAATCAGCTAAAAGGAGGTGAGAAGAGACAGGAATTGGGGAAAGAGCCTGCAGAGGGCTCCATTAGCTGTCCTGTCCATTCTTTGACAATCACCTTGGGAAGATGGACACAGAGGCCCATGGGCCTGAGCAGCCCCCTCCCCGAGCATTGGGGGAGTGTCAAGAGAACAGGCAAATGCTCCTTTCAATATCACTATGAAAACGTCTAGAAATCTGCTCTGAGGACCTCTATAGGGGTATAGGCCCAGGATGCTTATGTGAGTCCTGCTTATAATAGTAAGAAATGGGAACACCCTGAATGACAAACCATCCTGGGGGCACCTACTAGGAATGGGTGGTCAAGCCAACCAATGGAGCCCACAAAGTCACATGGAAGAACAGTGATGAAACAGGAACCGAGAAACACATAGTCTCATAAACCATCAGGACCCCATCTGAGTGTGTGAGAGAGTCAGTGACAGACAAAGCAGGTTATCCACCAAGGCATTAACATTTGTGGTGAGGGGACTAAGATTAACTTGCTTACTCTGTATCTTGTGATGTTTCATAATGAGTACGTATTGCTTCGGCAATAAGAAGGAATTATTTTCACAAAGAAAATACGGCAGAGAGATTGTTTATAAGGAAGCGCTAGGGGATCCCAAAGAAAATTCTGGTACCCTAATAGTCAAATTATAGCACAGAAAGAACCCCCAGTAGGGAACAGAAAATACAAAACTTCAGTTATGTAATTCAGAAAGGCTGCAGAGGCTGCCAGATACCCACAGAAATCCAAACAGACCTTCTGGAACTCAAACCAGGGCACAGTAAACACACACACACACACCCCCAAAATCCAAGGACTTATCCAGAGATGAAAGAGTATACGTGCAGCACGACAGAGACAGAAGTGAGTGTGAAAGACAAGGCAGGAAACAAGGTTCATGCTCCTTTTAGGTACCAGTGCCGGCTCTGAGGGGAGGGATGGGCTTGTTCTCAGAGAGTGCTCCCCACACCCCCTTCCAGGGAGCCCCTATAATTAAGCTAATACTAAGAGGAAGGAGCCCTTCTATTTAGCTGTCATCTGCGTGAGCACAAGTCAGGCAGCCCCTCCAGCAGAATGGAAAAGACCAAGGAGCCCGCCAGCTGACCTAGCTTCCACGGCGATTGCTTAAGTGGGGCTGGGGAGACACACAGCGAAGTCTAGTAGCCCCTCAGAGCTGGGGACAAATAATAATAATAGGAAACACTCTTAGAGCACGTCTTCTGTGCCAGGCACTGCTCTAAGTGATATATACAGACACACATGGGAATACAGATACAGATACAGACCCACTTAATTTTCTCAACAACTCCATGAAGTAGTTATCATTATTATCCCCACTTTACAGATGTGAAAACTGAGAGGTGAAGTAACTGGCCTAAAGTCACAGAGGCAATAAATAGCAGAGGAATGATTCAAACCCAGGAAGCTGGGACTGCAGCTTCTTGGCTCTGAACTATTACACTCTTCTCTCTTGGAAATCAAAAAGACCATGTACAAGTGTTTCTCCCAAACCATTTGCACATTGGTTTGTAAGAGATTCATCTCAAGAAGTTACCAAAAAGAAGAAGAAGGAAGAGGAGGAGGAGAAGAGGAAGAGGAAGAGGAAGAAGTTGTTGCATAGAAAGCCTCAGGGTCAAATACCCTTGGCACTTCATCATTGGCTGTGAAAACACCCCAAGCTCACCCAAGAAAACCACTTTCCCACCCCGCCTCCCTACAACTTCACTCCAGGGCCCCCAGTATTCTCTACTTCCTAAGTCTGAAAACCAGCTCTCAGCGGGGACCACACCCCATTCAACCACTATGCCCCGCCTCTTAAGAACACAGATTCTGTAAGCAGACTGACAAGTCACACTCCCCCCTACACTCCCTGGTGGCATCACCTTCAGGAGGCTAATTAAAATCCCTCTCCACACCACCATTCCCCTTTTGTAAAACAGGGATAACACCATTAAAGTCAATATTCATGAGTCACAGATTCCATATTTGCCAATCACTTACTTGATATTACCTGTAACCCCAAAATCAATACTCATGGTACTTCCATGGTCATTCTCGGACAAGGACATAGAGCAGCAGAAAATGTGAGTCACCCAACAAACACATTCCCGGCTGCCATTGAACAAGGCAATGCTCTACCTTCTTGTTTCAGTTTTCATGCTGGAAACAAGTTTTGGGGGGTTGTTGGGTTGTTTTTGTGTGTGTGTGTGATATATTTAGTAACACATTTTTTGCATTTGTGTGCTTCTTGTTGGAAACTTTGCTATTTCAAATGGCCCCCAAGGGTATGGTCTTAAGTGCAAGAAGGCTGTGACGTATCATTTGAAGAAAACAGGTGTGTTGGGTAAATTTCATCCAGGCATGAGTTGTAGTACTATTGGCCATGAGTTCAACGTCAGTCGACAACAGATACTTGATAAGGGGACTTTAACACAGAAACACACATAAAACAAGGTTATGTACTGATCGGTTGACAAACCTGACCCTATATTCCCCTAGGAGCAATGCTTCAGGATTCACTGATTCGGTGTTGGCAGCAACTTTATCAAACCTACCTACTACAGATAACGAGAACTGTGTCTCCAAGTAATGTTCACCTTAAATAAGCTTACATTACTGAGGCACTTAGAACAGTGCTTTGGCAATACTATGTAGGCATAGCTCCATTATCATTCATACAGATTTCTTAGCTTGAAGACTTAGATGAAATTAAAAAAAAAAAAAAAAAAAAAAAACTAGGGCCCGCACAGAACAGCTAGTGTTCATGAACTCACCTGAACGGGTCAGTTGGAATGGCCCAGACAAATTTTAAGAGAGCTTCAATGAAATGGCACACCACTGGTGAGGAGCCAAGTCGATAACTGGCTTTAGGTTGAGAAACGAAGACTCCAAGGAACATCAGTGGGGTTCACGCCTAGGATCTACTCGCCTTGGTTTTCCCTGAGGAGTATGACCCAGGGGGTCTTGGTGGTATCGGCAAGTCTAGGCTGGTCATGTGACTCATTCTAGGCCAATCAGATACTCCCTCACTGGATTTTGAACTGTTCTCTGCATCTTGAACAGTTATTCATTTGTCCATACTATCTTGAAGGAATGGACCATTCAGTCCTACTTCCCAGGTCCCCAGAACTTCTCTGGTTCCAGAACTTTCCAAAGCCTAAGTCTTCATGTTTTCCTTCACATCTCTGATCTCTCCCATATCCTTCTAATAAATGCACTTTTGCTTAAATTAATCAGAATCCATCGATGTTACCATCAAAGGATCCTAAGACAGGAATTTTCAAGGGCTAACCTTTTTTCCATCCACCCTCAGAATAAGGGAAATTCCAGTGCCAACCACTTTCCCCAAATAAACACTTTATTTTGAGTGGTGATATTTCAAAAGGAGAAATCAGAGCAAATACATCTCTGAAATCCCCAGATGCCCTTAAATGAGTTCAGTTCTTCTGGTCCAGATGAATTTCAGAGCAGAGTTCTCAGAGATCTCACAAATGAGATCACCAAACTGTTACCTAGGACCCCAGAAGAATCCTGGACAAAACAACAAAACACTACAAGGTACACCAATGTCATTCTGTTTTCAAAAAGGGAAAGAAATAGTAGATTCTGCAGACAAAAGAGCCAGCAGAAGGAGAATGAGACTTATCAAACTAACCTCATTTCCTTTGTGTATGTGTTTCATTTTATTGGTTTCGTTTGGTTTGGTTTTGGACAGCTGCCCATCTGGTGGACATGGGACTCTGTCTGTGGACCTTACCGAAGCTTTCCTCGGTGTCACTCTCAATATTAGGGAAGTCGGAAAATTGAGCTCCATCTCCTCAATTTCGTGGACAAGAACTATAATACAATTTGCCTTCATGTCATTTATATGCAAAATGACGGTTTTTCCATATCTAGCTTCCCCAGGAGATTGTAAAACTCCTGAGTGAAGGGACAGCATGTCTTGGGCACCATTATATCTCCCATATCCAATACACCGGGGTTCAAAAAATGCAGGAATCAATCAACGCATTGATGTCACCTTGGTGAGAGACCTGTACAGGAACTGCAACCATAAATGCCTACAGGGCCAGGATGGACGTGACAAAAGAGGCAGAGACAGGAGGAGCCACATCCATCCAAAGGAGTCAGCTACTGGCACCTCTAGCCCTTGCACCTGACGGAGTGCGGAACACAGGCTTGCCGATTATCATGATCTTTCCAAAAGGTGCCTAAATACAAGTATTTTATGATGAAACCCTATTTTTTAACTATAGGTCTTTAATTTTTTTTAATATTTTATCTCTTCTCAGTGGAACAAAATTATGTATGTCGAGGGTAAGATTTAGTCCTCAGACACCACTGGTGAGCTCTGCTAGAGGGGGTTGGTTCTCTCTTGGTCTCACTTGCTATTTTTGCAGTAAGATCAAATGAGTCAAGTCTTCAAACCACACATAACCGAGAAGCCTAGTGACCGTGGCCGGAGGACCAAAGTACAATCTCAGGCATATGTAACAGAAGGAATTTAGCACCAGTAGATGTAAGTCCAGAAACCAAATTTCCGACTCCATGAACCCAGCTTCGATTAAGAGGTTTTCAGATCCAACACTTACCAATCACTGAAGTATTTCATTAGACAAAAAGCTGAGTGAGTCAGCAGTATGAGAGAGGAGCCAAAAATTAGTTAATGATTTTAGACTAATTAAACTATATCACCAACATCAGGGATTGCAAATTGGCGGCCCACATATTGTTTGGCCTGTGAGTTGTTTTTCAGTTTTGAAAAATTACCAATACTCCAAAATTAAGAGATTTCCCACAAACAGTCTGACTTCCTGTCTCTCTTGGAGGAAAAAAAAAAAAAATGAAGCATCAGCAACATTAGGCCTGTATTTCCACACTGTCAAGAGCTGGCTTGAGCTAAGGAGTGGCCACCCCTGTGAGAAGGGACATGTTCCCCCTGTTTCAACACAGTCCCCACCACTCCCTGCAGCCTCACCATCACCAAATCCATCTTTACCAAATCCAGCTGCCAACTTTAACACACTTGCATTGTTATTTTCTCTATGGTACAATTATTTTATTTTATTTTATTTTGTTTTTATTTTATTTTTACGAGAGAGAAAGAGAGAACATATGCGAGCAGGGGGAAGGGCAGAGGGAGAGAGAGAAACCCAAGCAGGCTCCACGCCCAACACGGAACCTGATGCAGAGCTTGGTCTCACGACCATGAGATCATGACCTGAGCCAAAATCAAGAGTCAGATGCTCAACCAACTGAGCCACCCGGATGCCCCATTCTCAATGGTACATATAAGAGAATTTTCCCCCCTCCGTGAAAAGGGGGGGGGAAAAAAAGGTTGCAGTCCAAAAAAAAAAAAAAAAAAGACATGTTTCAAAAAATGATGTACTTCTTTGTATAAGTCAAGAAAATCTGAACAGTTTAACACACAGGCCATTTCTTTTATCTGGAATCTTCACTCAGTTAAGGAGTCTGCTTAGTTCTTTGAGGAATCTGCATTTGCAAACCCTGATCTGTACCACGAAATGTGACGGT
This sequence comes from Lontra canadensis, assembly GCF_010015895.1. NCBI lineage: Eukaryota > Metazoa > Chordata > Mammalia > Carnivora > Mustelidae > Lontra > Lontra canadensis. The sequence goes on from NW_022631140.1 coordinate 1,703,884, forward strand.
TCATCTCTACTCAGTGAGAGGCAAAACCCAGCTGAAGAGCTACATGGGATTTCAGAATCCTTTTTTTTCCAAGTTACGAGAAATCAAATTTAATCAGGAATAGGAGAGGAATTGCAATCTGAGACAAGCTGTCTGCAGGGAGCCATAGGAGGATTAACGGAATGTTTTAGGTTGCATTGCTCTTACAGGCATGAAGTGCAAAAGGGGGAATTCCAAGTTCACTGGCTTGAAGATGGGAGAGCAGAACCCATGATTTATAAAGAACACGGACAGGCTGGGAAACTGAGGACAGGTTCAAGAACTTTGAGTCTGCACACGATGACATTCTATGCTGCTGATTTCTTTTCATGTTCGTCTGTCCTGACGCGGGCAGAGAGACGTTGTTGGTGAAATCAGAAAGCTGTGGAACTGAATGTTTAGCCTAATACTATTTTAGTAAATATGCGGGTATGTGGGTGTGGGTGTGTGTTTGTTATAAGCATGGAAGAGCGGTTTTCCCGTCCAACCTTGAGATTCAGAGACTCTATGAAGCTTCCATATTTGTTGACAGCCAGATGTAAGATCAGGAAGTGACCAAGTGACTTACAGAGGCAGAAGGCAAGAATCTAGCATAATTAGAAGTAAGCGTGCTAGGGAATATTTAAAAAATAATAATTTTGGTGAGGCTGAGTGGGAGTATATGTTGGAAAGCATCAAAAAGCAGGAAGAGAGGGCGCCTGGGTGGCTCAGTGGGTTAAGCCTCTGCCTTCGGCTCAGGTCATGATCCCAGGATCCTGGGATCGAGCCCCGCATCGGGCTCTCTGCTCAGCAGGGAGCCTGCTTCCCCTTCTCTCTCTACCTGCCTCTCTGCCTACTTGTGATCTTTCTGTCAAATAAATAAATAAAATCTTTAAAAAAAAAAAAAAAAGCAGGAAGAGGAGCAGCCTTGAAGCAGACAGACTAGAGTAGCTGCCTCCAGCTGACATCTCTTGGGGTCTCTGCCCATCCCTGGCAGGCTTCTTGGAAACCTATGAGGAATGGGACTCCAGCCCCCGCTGAATGGTCCCAGGGGTGGGGCGGGGAGTGGGGTGGGCCCCTGACCCAGGGAGGGACAATCAGACTATCCCTGAAACCTGGGATTACACCTCCGAGATGCTATATGTGCGTGTTGGGAAATGGCGTGACAATGGCCCAAAAGAGCATGGCTGATACAGCACAAAGGGCAAGAAAGAAGAATAAAAGCAGATGTGCAAGGACCAAAAAAAAAAAAAAAAAAAAACAGCAACAACAACGAAAAAAACACCACTGGCCCAGAGACAGACTCAAAGAGCATGGCTGTCTGTGTCCCTGAGTGATTTCCAGTGGCTCACCAAGCCCGATGAGCCTCCCACGGTGAATGCGGCAACAGCGGCAGCTCACCCTCGGTGTGGCTTGCCACTCGCTTGGTGGTAAGTGCTTGACCTATAGGGAATCATTTCATGTTTCTGAAAACCCTAAAAGGCAGCTGATATTTTTTCTCTATGATTTTATTTATTTATCTACTTTACAGAGAGCAAACACAAAGCAGGTGGAGAGGCAGGCAGAGCGGGAGGGAGAAGCAGGCTTCCTGCTGAGCAAGGACCCTGACGTGGGGCTCTATCCCAGGACCCTGAGATTGTGACCTGAGCCGAAGGCAGACACTTAACCGCCTAACTGACGGAGTCACCCAGGCACCCCACAGCTGATTTTCTTGCCCCTCCTCCCTTTCCATAGGTGGAGAAACTGGGGCACAGAGGGTTTCAGTAACTTCCCAGAGGCTGCCCGGCTAAGAAGTGGCAGAGCTGGGGCCTGAGTCCAAGCAGGGCCATTCTAGAGGCCTCGCATCGAACCATTAAATATTCTGCCTCTTGGCTTAAGTGTGCTTGAGTGAATTTCCATCACTTGTGACCCAAAAAGCCCTGCCTGAGACACAGAGAGCCCACATGGATGTGAGGAAAAGCAACCACCTGGAAGGTGCTGTCACAGGCACCCTGCCAGTTCTCCTTGCCAAGTTGGCCGGCAGAGGACTATTTCCTGCTTCCAGGGTGGCTGCTGGCACCAGGGCCTTTGGGCACAAGAGGAGCCACGGGGAAGCCATTTGGCTGATCCTGCAACCCCCTGATTTACTAGGTGCCAGCGACTGTTCTAGGCACTGAAAAAATAGCAGAGAGCAAGACAGGCAAGGGTTCTGGCTCTCCCAAAGCAGACGTTCTAGAAGGGAGAGACATGCTAATCATTTTAAATGGGCAGAGACGGCACAAAAGGGGATTTGCAGCACTTTGCATGGGGCAGGAGGAGAAGGCTTTTCGGAGGTGATGTCAGAGGTGAAATGGAAAGATGGAAGGAACCACGATCCTGGGGAAGAGTAGGAGAGGCACTGAGGTGGGAACCGGCTCAGCAGACTCCAGGAACAGAGAGAAGGCACAGTGGTTGGAGCACAGCTTCATTCCACAATATCTAATTGGGCCCTTCGATGTGCCAGACATTGGAGAGAAGGGCACCCGTGCCTCAGTCCCCTGCCACGCAGTCCCATGCAAAAGGCAGAGGTTAGCAAGGGAGTGGGCGTGGTAGGTGGCAAAAATGGCCAGTTCTTCATTCCTTCCTATATCCATACCCTTTGCAACATGACTTGGCAGCTCCAGACCTCAGGAGATAGCACCAACTCACTGCTTCTTGAATCTGGGATGGCCGCTGACTTGCTCTTGGCTAGGAGGCAGCAGCCGAGGTGGCCATGTGCCAACTCCAAAGCAAGCTCTCAAGAGCCCTTGCCCGGCTGTGTTCTTGGAACCTTGGAACCTTGCCCTACCTCCCCGTTAACAAGCCAGAGTCATCTGCGGGGTGAGGAGACACACAGGGCCCCATCTCCCCATTGCTCCAGCTAAAACACATCCAGGAGCTGTACACATATGGGAAGCCCCTAGCCCCCGGGGCCAGCCAGACCCCACGTAAGTTGCTAGTCACCCAGACACACGAGGGAGCCCAGCCATGATCAGCAGCCAACCTGTACGCTTTCCTGCAGTCTGGAGGAAGTCTGTCCTATAGAAGGAGCTAATTCATACATCTAGGATAGATGCCCAGACAGAGAAAAGCACAGGGCACTGAGAGGACAGCTGGAAGCCACCCAGGAGAGCCTGTTTGGAGGCTGTGCCTGGCAGCCCTACAGCGAATGGCCGCGCCACTGCAGGAGGGCCCGGACATGGCCCCAGGCTAATGCCCCCAAGGAGCCACTGCTCTGACTTGTCATAAAAAAAAGAGAAGCCGCTCATGGGCTCCTCAAAAGGTTCCAAGTGAGCAATTCGAACACACCTCTGGTTCAGCCCAATGGTCTACACTCAAATGCAAAGCACATATGGCTTTAAATCCTAACACCGACTCTTACTAGCTGGGATGAGTTTCTTAACCTTCCCAATCTGTTTCCACCCCTAAGGATGGTGTAAATAGTAACACATAGCAGAGGACCCGTCATGTAGCACGTGCTTTGTACATGTTTACAATTATTATATAAAAACAAAAAGGGGGGAAACTCCCCACACAGGGCACATATCACTCACTGGTAATTTTTAGGCGGGAACATAGACATGCTTTCAATCACACCAAACCACAATAGGTGAAAATTATTTCCTTTTCAATTCGTTTTCAACCCTCCCAATTGTATCAAACGAGAAAGTCTCAGTCTGCGGCTTACACGTTTTGAACACCATTCTAAGATCTGCTGAACTCCCTTCTGGAACAAAGAGGGAGGAAGTTTCAAACTCAGATCCTGGTGAGCTGAGAATACCTAGAATTTTGTAATATTCGTAATATAGTTATTCATATTTCTAGTTACTAATTATTTGTGGTGATATCATTTTCCCACTCATATAGTGATAAAGTTCCCTTTAAAATAAATGTGTTAAGGGGCACCTGGGTGGCTCAGTCTGCTGAGGGTATGAATCTTGGTTTCAGCTCAGGTCATGATCGCCGGGGTTGGGAGAAAGAGCCTTGCATCGGGCTCCACATTCAGTGGGGAACCTGTTTCCTCTCTTCTCCGTGCACCCCCACCCCTCTGCTTGCTCTTTCTGTCAAATAAATAAAAAAGAGAGAGAACATGCACGAGTGAGGGGAAGGGCAAAGGAGAGGGAGAAGCAGACTCCCCACTGAGCAGGGAGCCCAACAAGGGGCTCAATCCCAGGACCCAGGACCTCATGAATCATGATCTGAGCCAAAGGCAGACACTTAACCAACTGAGACGCCCAGGTGTCCCTAAAAAAATTTTTTTTAATTAATAAAATAACATAAATGTGTTGAAATGACAAAAATGAGACCATTTAAAGAAAAAAAAATTTTTTTAGAAAAAGGACAGGTAGCACACAGATATAGCAAATAAAATGAAGAGCAAAATATTCAGGAAGCCTGAAGTAATGCAGAGTACAGGGATAGGATTTGGAATTCAGTCTGGTTTAAATTCCTTAGCCAAGTTACTAGCTATATAACTAGCTATATAACTAAACACTAATTATATAACTATATTAGTCATCTTTTGCTAGGTAAGGCTACACTATCCAGCAATCCCAAAATTCTAGTGGCTTATGATATACAAAGGTTCATTCTTGATCATGCTACATATCACTGCAATTGTCTTGTGTCCCTATGGCTTTGCACCAAGTGTTTTTTGCATCAGAGCATATAAGCCGAGGAAACACCCTTTGCTTGGTCTTGCAGTGGAGGGGAAAAGAGCAAGGGACAAACCATGCAACAGCCATTAAAGCTGTAGAGTGCACCATTCCTGTTCACACGCCCCTGGCCAACGTACGCCACGCAGCTAAGCCTGACACCAGCAGAACAGGAAAATAACAGCTTTCCTGTAAGGAGACACACTACAAGCCACACAGCAATGAGCAGAGATGTACCATCCCCTTACAAGGAGAAAGCAAATAACTGACTCAGTAATATAATCTACCACAGTGACCTTGAGCGGTGACCTCACTTCTACTTCTCCATCTTTGAAATGAGAACATCTCCTTCAGAGTCAAGATCAATAAATATGCGTTCCCTTCCCCTTTTGCATCTTCTGAGATTTATTCAGAGCAGCTCAAACCAAATTTAGAAAGACCTTGGTAGACCAGCTGTATTCAAGCCTCTGATCCAAGATCCACAACCAGCTGTAAACAAACCCATGCGGACTTGGTACTACATGTGAGATGGGTGCGCTCCCCTCCCAAGCCAGCCACGGTCCCTTCTGTCTCACTCACGCCACCAGTCTGTGAAAATCTTACTGGACAAACACTTACCAGTTCTGGAACCAAAGCGGATACAAGGGAAATGTTTCCATGAATTGACCTCATAACACGAGGATATAAGACCATACATTTTTGACATTTGAAGGGTGGCTCTGCCCCTTATTTGCTACGTAACCTTGAGCAAGTTAAATAACTGAACCTCAAGTCATCTGTGATAAAATGGGGACAATAAGTTATTTAAGTCATAGGTTACTGTGAAAATCAAATGAGATCACTCATAGGTATAAGCTTTTTACTGTGCCTGGCCCAAATAAATGCTCAATAAATAGAAACTCTTATTAATGCTGGTACACGTCCCAGAGTATAGAAGTTCAAGTATTTCAAATCAGCGTTTGCCCTCCAATATAGGAAAGTGCTTGCCTCTACCAGCTCTAAAAGTCTGAGTTTGATTTTTGTTTCCCATTCGATAATACGGGACAGTGCACTGTTCCCCGTGAATCCCACAGAGATGCCCTGACCTTGCCTGTGATGAAAAGGATTTTCAATTCTTTTTGAAGGATCTAAAAAAACGAAAGGTACAGAGGTCGTCTCTGAAAGTGATGAATGGCATGATGTAAGTAACATCAGTGCCCCCAGCCTTCTGCCCATGGGGCATTTCAGCCGAAGGCTGCTGTCCATGTAAATACCCCCAGAAAAGGATCTCCATTTACCATTCTTGGGGGCTGGATCCCCTGTTCTATCTCTGGTGGATGTTTTTAGCAACAGAGCTTGTTCCATCTCCCAGCTGGAGGACTTGTCACCAATTCCTTGGAAAAGAGATGAATAATTAAACAGACTATTCTCCTGAGATACCAACTGCAAGCGTCTGGGTAGTAGGGAAAGGTTATAGAAAACCGTCTCCCGGTGGCTCACCGCAGTTTGGTCTATGTCTACGTCTGCTCAGGGTTTCCAAGTTCACCCACGCCTGCCCAAGTTGTGACTCAGTTAGCCACGTGATCTCTCTGAGCCTCAGTTTCTCATCTTTAAAGTGGGAATAATGCATTGCTTGGAAGTGGTTTACTGGGCTTCAAGAGCTAAATTGGTATACGTCAGTCTATCAGGCCTGACACTAGACTGACAAAGGACACAAGACTTGATAAGGGCAGACCAAAACAAACACAAAGAACTTGCGAGGGACTGGTGTCCAGGAGACTGAAGTAAAAATTTTTTAAAAATCAATGAAAAAATGTTAAAAAAAAAAAGGGGGGGGGCGGGAGTAGTCACAGAAGACGAAATACAACTCTCCGGTAAATACTGTTGGGTCCCCCTAAAATTGGGTACCCCAATAATGGGTCCGTGATTAAAGGAGCGAGACTGATACAAAGCGAAGGTCAAGCAAAGCTTTATTTCGCGCCAAGCATCAGGAATCAGACCGACCGTCAAACAGACGGTGGGGGCCGCCCCTACGGAGAGGATGACCCCTCCCTGCTTTCCAGACTAACTTTTATAGAGCAAAGGCCACGTGGTTGGGCCTGGCCACACACAGGTGGCCAATGAGATTGTAACACATACAGGAAAACTCCACAGTGATGCTAGGTGACCAACTGAATTACAATTTACCCTAGTAGACATTTGATTTAGCCTATCACACCTTGGTTAGGATCGGCACCAAAAGGCTCCCAAAGGGCGGGGGCCCATCCTCCTTGGTAGCTAGGAGACAGTATGTGCCCCCACTGATTGAATACCTCCGCCTGGACAGACCCACCCTTGTATTTGGACTTTGTTACCTGGGACTGGTTTCCCAGACTTGCTTTTAAATAAGTTCCCCTGGCCGGGGGCGGGGGCGGGGGGGGAGGGGGGGGTTAATTTAAGCTTTACAGCAAAATGGCAGTTCAACCGGGGTGGGGCTGCTCGGGCTGGATAGGCCCTTACAATACATGAAATGATGCTCAACCTCACTAGTAATCAAGATGATGCTCTATTAAAGTTAAATGTCCTTTTGCTCCCATCAGATCCGCAGAAATGTAACAGCTTGACATTATCACCGTGTGGGCAGGAGGCAGGGACATAGAAACTCAGACTGCTGGCGGAAACATGCCCAGGCCCAGCCACTTTGGAGAACCAGCGATATCCATTAAAATCTGAATTGCGTACTCCCTGTGGCCAAGCCATTCTACTTCTCGGTAACTAGAAAAATATTTGCATATGTGTCAGACATGCATAAGGATGTTTAATGCAGTATGGTTTGTAATAGACACCACCTCCCCCCCCCAAAAAAAAATATCTTGAATGTCCCCAACAAGAGAATGGCCACAAAAACAGGAGCAAGTTTGGACCACGGAACACTACAGAATTGTGAAAAGCGTAAAAACAGAGCTTGCACTTTGAAGGGGAGGTTTTGGGTTTTGTTTTTTTTTTTTATTTGACAGAGAGAGATCACAAGTAGGCAGAGGCAGACAGAGAGAGAGGAGGAAGCAGGCTCCCCGCTGAGCAGAGAGCCCGATGCAGGGCTCAATCCCAGGACCCTGAGATCATGACCTGAGCCGAAGGCAGAGGCTTAACCCACTGAGCCACCCAGGTGCCCCAGAGCTTGCACTTTGAGACACTGTTTGGTGAAAAGGGCAGGTTGCAGGGTGTGATCTGCTATGTGACACCATTAGGAAAAAAACACACAGGTACCCACCAACTCTACCATACAATCAGTACGGATAAATATGAACATAAAAAAGTTTTAAAAGTAGACACCAGCGGTGACCTCTGGGGAAGGGAGAGGGGACCTAGATTAGGAGGTCAAATCTTAGTGAGATTGCCTTTATGCATTACTTAGGAACTTATTTTTTTTTTTTTTAACACAGGAGGACAACCTCACTGCATCATCCATAGTGGGTCACAAAACCTTGCCGACTCCAGAATTAACAGAAGCTATACTTGTGGGGATAAATATGGCCGTAATTATTACCACATGACTGAAGCTTCTGTCTCCCTGATGTTTTTCTCTTTACTCTGAGAAAGAAACAGGAAGCCATGGTACACCTGGCTTTTTGCTGCTCTTTTAAGAGCCTGAGACCTACTGGCTTAATCTCTTCCCAGGGGCGATAATTAACATTTTTAATGCAGGCACTTTACAATCAATAGAATTAACAAGTGCTGTTCTTATCTACTTACACTTAGGTGTGAAAAAAGAGGGGGAATGATTTTAAGGCTGGAGGAAGAGCAGAAAGGATAGAAATTCAACAGGAATCCTCAGAGCCTGGATGCAACTTGACCAAGTGTGCGTTCTGACCTCAGGAACACGACGATGGAAATGAATACAAAGTCTAAAAGGCAGATTCTTCAGCCTGACATCCAGAGCCCTTCATATTCTGGGCTCAAGTCTACCCTTCCAGAACCTTCACTCTAGCCCAAGGGGCAGAATCTGTGCCGAGTGTGAGAGCTAAGACCTGTGGCAATAGAGGGAAGTAACTGACCAACCCAGAGACACCAGACAAAACACAGGGACCAGCACAAGAGCCCATTCTGCTCCATCCTGTTTCTCACAGTAAGAGAACTCTGAAGCATGAGTCAAGAGAAATATCCTATCTCCACTAAAGGATGAAGAAATGGGGAAGAAGGTGTGATTTTTTTTTCCCACTTAATCACACCCACCCACCACCACCCCCTGAAAAAATAGGCTTCTGCTTTAAAAAAAAAAAAAAACAACTATTGTGTTTTTCTCTTTTGTAGTATGTGTCACTATCCATAATGATCTCCTCTTTCTTTACGTGTTTATTGTCTGTCTCCAAATAGAATGTAAGTTACATAAGAAGCAAGGGCTTTCTGTTTTGTTCACTACCGTATCCCAGAAAAATCCTCTAGCATACAGTAGGTGCTCCATCAGTGTTTTTTGGGTTTTTTTTTCCCAATAAAGATTTTTATTTATTTATTTGACAGAGAGAGATCACAAGTAGGCAGAGAGGCAGGCAGAGAGAGGAAGGGAAGCAGGCTCCCTGCCGAGCAGAAAGCCCGATGCGGGACTCAATCCCAGGACCCTGGGATCATGACTTGAGCCGAAGGCAGAGGCTTAACCCACTGAGCCACCCAGGCGCCCCTCCATCAGTGTTTTTAATCTTGGAAGGTGGGGATACTTCCAGAAAGTCAGCAAGAAGATTGAAAATGAATACCTAAGGGTAAACTAGGTCATCGAGCAGAGGGTGGTTAAGAAAGAAAACTGGAAATGATTTTTTTGGATGGGACCACTTCGGTTCCTAAAGTTAAAGGCAAAACATGGTAAGACGCAGTAAGATTTTATGAGGATTCTTCTCTGTGGCTCTGTATTGTTTCAATGTTACAAGTTTCCCACCAGTGGTGCTACACAGGAGAAAGGGAGACTCTTATTACAAATTTTCAAAGCTTGACCACGGAGTAGTGAAGATTTTTACCCCCTGTCCATTTGTGATAAGGCTGGTACAAAAATAAAGAGCAGTCACTTCCTCTTTTATGTTTAAAAAGAAGAGAGATGGGGGGGACTTATTGAACTCTGAACTTCCTTTCTCATAACCACAACTTACTACTGACTTACTTTTGGTAAAACAATTGCCGAATAAATAATCATCAGGTGCCTCGTTGCTGCTGACTGATAAAGTTTTATCCAAAACTCTCTCTGGTGAACAATGCCTTCTGATTTCAAACCTTTAAAGGAGCCAATCTAGGGATTCTGATTAGAAGACAAAACTGACCCAAAACCGCCATGAAACCACCCAGCTCAGCTTCATGGCGTTTACAGCTCTACTCAAAGAGCAGACATTTTCCGTGCCAAAATGAAACTAAGCCCAAACCGGCAAACTATTCTGAGGCACAAATCCACAGCCAGATACCCTGAAGAGAGCTTGGATAGGAGTGCAGCAGCCTGAGTTTGGGTCCAGGTTCTGCCACTTGCTTGCTCTGTGACATTGGGGAAGTGGCTTATCCTCTCTGGGCATCCGTTTCCCATGTTAGGTAGCAAGAAAGCCTCTGTTTCTAGTATGGTCAAGCAAATTCCCACTCTATCCAAACTTCTCGTGAAAAATGAATATAACTCATGACAAAATGTTTTAAAGAGTAAACAAAAGAGGTCAGATTCTGGAGGGCAGGGATGATGTTTGGAAGAAGGGAGTGGCCACTCGCCAGCATTTGCCAGGATAGCAGGCCAGTCAGCACCAAGCAATAGCTAAAACTCCAACACAAAACCCCAAGTCTTTCTGCCTTGAGGACCTAGAGGGCAGATTTCAGGTCAACCACAGTGACTAGAAAGTAGGAAGGGAATCTAAGAACAGAGAGACAAGAGAAGAGGGTCCCAAATGTGCATGAACTCTACCTGTGTCTGGCTGACTCTTGAACCATGTACACATCACACAGCCTCAAAGACTCAAAGATACAATAAACTGACATCTGAGCTGATGTCAGAGAGTTTACCAAGAGAGAGTTTATCATCCAACCAAAATAATAGCTTACTAAAGCAAAAATATTGACATTCTTCAAACAAATACAACTGAATCCAGTGTCTACAACATAACACTCGTAACATCCAGGGTAAAATCTGAAATTACTTGACAGACACGTGAAAAACCAAGAAAATAGGACCTGGTCTCAAGAGAAAAATATAATCAAACCAAGATTTAAAAAAAAAAAAAAAGGAAGGAATAAGTCCTTATAGGTTAGGGCAGTAATCTGAAATGACAGGAGATGCAGTGCATTTAAGCTGCAAGTAACAGAAGACCATCTTGAAAATGTTGAAGCAGTAAGAGAATTTATTATCTGTTAGATAACAAAATTTCCAGAGATGGGACTGCAACAAGGGTAGTTAATTCAGGGGTTCAATGACATCACGAAGGGCACAGTTCCTCTTCCCTCCACACTGCCGTTCATGGTGGGTCAGCCTTGTCCTTCACAGTCAAAAGACAGCTGCCATGGTTCCAAGGTATGACACGAAGTAAAGACAAATCCTTTCTCTTGCACCCTTTTCCTTCTTGCTCTCACGCTGTCCCATGAGGATGTGACTCTTGGGACTTAGCACAGCCTTCTTAGGACCAAGAGGGGAGATCCTGATGACACTTTGAGGATGGCAAAGAAGTCACTGGGAGGAGGATCCTGAGTTTTGGATGACCCTCAGAAGCCTCAATGAGGCCAACCCTAGGACCCCCTACCTTCAGAAAGCTAGTTAAGGGTTCTGTTATTTATAACCAATGCAGCCAGTCTGAGACGACCAGAATCGGAAAAGGAGTAACATTTGCTCCAAACACAAGACAAGCATGAAAAACACAATGAAAATTTAAATTATTAAACTCTGGCAACCACACCAGAGCCTGAGGTTGCCTCATGGTTTTTATTTAAAGGAAAATTAGCATGCATTAGAAAGATCTTTAAGCGTGATAGCCCCAAACTGAGACATTCTCCTTAGCAACCAGAAGAATTAAAAGAAAATTAAGGAGAGAGAGAGAAAAAAAGAAGTAATTCCATGTTGTTCAATGTCTTATACAATTAAAATCTTCCAGGCAACACCAAGGATATGCTTTAGATATTCTGAGAAAAATACAGCCCTGTATTAATAATTCCCAAATCTCTCGTGCTCACTTCGGCAGCACATATAATAATTCCCAAATCCCTACCTCCATCCCTGACTTCTCCATATTTCCAATGGCCTTTTGGACACTTACACCTGGATATACCACAGTTATCTCACATTCAACACAATCTATGCAGAATTCACCACCTTCACCCACAAGCTGCCTCCTCTTGAATTTTCTGCTGCTATTTATGATAAACTTATTCATTAAATACCTCAGTGAGAACTCCCTCGGTAGCTGACAATATCCTTTTTGTAAAGATTTTATTTTTTTACTTGAGAGAGAGTACGAGCACGTGCACGTGTACAAGTGGGGGAAGGCACCAACGGGGAGGGAGAGGGAGAGAATCTCAAGCAAAGTCCGCGGGAGCCCCATGCGGGGCTCAATCTCATGACCCTCAGGTCCTGACCAGCCAAAATCAAGAGTCAGACACTTAACCGACTGAGCCACCCAGGCGCCCTGCTGACAAAATTCCTACTCTTTACCTGTGTGCTGTGTGCCAAAGTCCTTCTCTGCCCCCAAGTCAGTGTTATCATATTTGATCATCCCAACTTATAAAGAAGGTACCATCCTTATCATCTACCTTTTTTTTAAAAACAAGGGTGATAAGGGTAAGAAACTTGCATGGAGTCGCAGGATTTAGACCTAGATCTTCCTCTGGTTTTTTGTTGGGTTTTTTCCCCCCTACTTCACAAAACAGAAATCAACACACAAGCTTTTCTCAGCGGGCCTCTCAGCTTACTTTATTTCCAACCCATTTTCACTTTTTTGCTTGTTGCCACCCATACGCTCTCCCCCTCCCCGAAGATGTCTTCCTGGGTCCCTCCCTTACGTGGGCCACTCTCTTGTCAGCACTTAGAGCTGTTGGCCCCACCAGCTTGAAGGGTCACGCTCACTTCTGAATCCTGGAGGGCTTTCTCTCCTGCCTCCTCTCTACCCCTCCAGATGTTCTCTTCCTGAAGCCTGACATTCCCAGTACAACTACTTCCTCCTACCACGGGTCCCTTCTCTCTCGCACTTCCCTTCCCGCCGCGCTGACAGACTTCCTCATTCCCTCATGGCTTCCACTTCCTCAAAACTCAGCCTAGAACTTGGACTCCTTCCACGCCACCTGCCCAGGAGCCTGGGAAGAGACATGCCCCCGGGGCTCCTGCCCCCAGCCCTGTTCCAGCACCTATCACACTGTATTATGAACGTTTGACTGATGGGTCTTTCCTGGAGACTTGGAAGCTTCCTCAAGGCAGAACCATGCCTGGTTCCCTTGTATTTCCCCATTCATCAAGGGATGGCCAGATATGCCCGCTGGACCACGAACGGTGCTATGACTCCTTTCATACTACCCTCTCCCGGATGGATTTTGGAAAAGACACCCAGGGATGTTAACCCATACCTGTGCTCCCCACAAAGGCCGATCAGGGCTCCTGGCAGAACGTGTGAACCCCCAACTTCAGACTCAGACAGACTGAGCTCGTCAACCTCTTCAAATACTTCTTAGTTTCAAGACCGGGGGCAATTTACTGACTGTCCAAAGCCTTAGATTCTTCAGAGAGGTCAAATGAGACTTAGCTCGTAGGCCGCGACAGGCTCTACACGATAGCACGTGTGAACATTCAGCTCACTGCCTCAATAGATTAGAGCAGGTCCCTGGGACAGACTACCATGGCATGGACATGACTGCAGTACACGACCCCTTCCTTCCAAATGACACACGGGCTTCTTCATAGTTCTCAGCCTGTCTTCCCAGCCCAGCAACAGAGACACAAGGAAATCAGGTGACCACGGTCACATGACCACCCAAAGCCCTCAGACCAGAAGCTACTTTCTGAATTCCTTATTTGGGACTATGGGGGGAAAAAAAAAAAAAAATCTACACATGTGCAAACTCCCTCTCAGGGAGAAGAAAAAACAAAAACAAAACAAAACAAAAAACAATTTAATGCACACATTTCTCCCACTAAGGAGTTTCTACATCCCATCAAATTTAGCCAGTTTTGGGGCGCCTGGGTGGCTCCGTGGGTTAAAGCCTCTGCCTTTGGCTCAGGTCATGATCCGGGGGTCCTGAGATCGAGCCCCGCCCCCCCCCCCCCCCCCCCCCCCCCCCCCCCCCCCCCCC